>NW_026110311.1:0-2500 GCF_024679095.1 Eriocheir sinensis | reverse complement strand
TAAGTGATTTATTAGATGTTAAAAACTTACGTAAAAAAATGCACTAAATAAAAAAAAAATAAGTAGCTATTTCGGGCAAAAACGTATAAGATATGCTAAATATTGCTATTGATTCTGAAAATATAAGTGATTATCTCTGCATTTGGTGATGTTTGTGCATCTAGCGTAAAATCTGAGGATTTTATAGCCTTTTTAAGTTTTGTTATACTTATATAAAAAACAATTAATCGGGATTTTATTAGGGAACGACTTTGAATTTTTTGATACCGCTGCTCATGGAGACTCATATATGCCTAAGGGAGGTGCCTGTTTCAGTTTCAGGTCGCTAGCTGCTTTGGTTTTGAAAATATTTAAATTTTAAATTTTTGAAAATCGGCCCCCTGCGAATCGGCCCCGCGCCCCGTTTCCCGTCAAGAGATTGTGAAGTCTATGGTATATGTCTGTCTGTCTGTCTGTATGTATGTATGTATATGTCTGTCTGTATGTATATGTATGTATATGCATGCATGCATGTATGTATGTATGTATGTATGTATGTATGTATATGTCTGTCTGTCTGTCTGTCTGTCTGTCTGTCTGTCTGTCTGTCTGTCTGTCTGTATGTATGTATGTATGTATGTATGTATGTATATATATATATATATATATAATATATATATATATATATATATATATATATATATATATATATATATATATATATATATATATAAAGAGACGAATGTCTGCATCCACGTGTTGCTAAATACAGTAAAAAAAAAATATATATAAAAACGTTAACTAGAGCAAGAACTTTCATATTTTTTCCTTCCCTATATATTTTTCATCCCTTTTGTCGTGTTCAGAACGTGTGTAAAGGAAAGCAGGAATGCGGTCTCTCTTTCCACGTGAGTCCAAGTTTTTAATAGAGTATACACGCACTATGAGTTAAAAAAAAGAGGGAGTTAAATAAAGATATTTAGTGTATTATGAAGTAAAAGTTAGTTTAGTTTGTGTGGGATAATGCAGGATGTATCCTTCCACGTCGGTCCAAGGTTCTTTTTCTTCTTCTTTTTCTTTTTCTTTTTCTTTTTCTTTTTTTTTCTTTTTTTTTCTTCTGTAACTTGAGTTCTTATTTTATTGTGTAATTATGTGTTTACAAGTATATAATTCTTTTTCCTTTCCTCCTCCTCCTCTTCCTCCATCCTTCTCTCTGTCTGGGGTGAAAGGTAAGGGAGACAGGGAGAGTGATAATTGCCAGGGAAATCTCATTAAAATGTCTAGGTATCAAATGAAGTGCCCAGCCTCTCCTCCTCGTCCTCGTCCTCCTCCTCCTCCTCCTCCTCCTGTTCACTCTCTTCCTCTTCCTCCTTTGTCTCTTCGTCCACACCCCGCAAAGAGTAGGTGGAGGCAAACACGGCCGGCGTAAAGAAAAGATAAGTTGAAGAGGAAAGTTAAAGAGAAATGTGGAAAAGTTTGACATTAAAGGTTATGTGTTTCCGAAAGACACTTTGAAAGACATTGATGATGATAATAATAATAATGATGATGATAACAATAATAACAATAATAATAATGATAATAATAATGATAATAATAATAATAATAATAATAATAATAATAATAATAATAATAATAATAATAATAATATTGATGATAAATATGTCGGTCTTCACCAATAACAGATATACTCCTCTTTGCTTTTTTCTGTATTATACATTAATAAATTCCTACTTTTCTATGCAGTTACCTACCACTAATCCATCTTGCCCTATTATTTCTTTTCTTTCATATTATGTCTGTATTTTCATTCCAATCTCCACGAGGTCTCTTCTTCCTTCTCCATCTCGCCAACTCGCCACAACTCCAGTCCTTCAAAACATGAATAAAACAATAACAAAAGAACTTGCACATTTTGCTGTCACGACGCGACGCATTAAAAACTTTCCTTCCGGGGAAGCTTACCTGAAGCAGACGTTGAGGAGGAAACGAGAAGGAAGGAGAGAAAAAGGTTGGAAGGCAGCGTGATGGCGATGCGAGGAAAGGTGTTGCTTGTCGGGATAGAAGTGGAGGAGGTAGGAGGAGGAGGTCGAAGATAGGAAAGAGGATATAGGAAAATAAAAAAAAAGAATAAAAAGCGAAGAAGAGAAGAAGGAAATTATATTTTCCTACGTGGAGAGAGATAAGCAAATGATGCAGAAAAAGAAAAAAGAAAGATTTTAAATTTTCTTTTGCAGAGAAAAATTAACTAAATGTGATAGTGTTTTTTTATGTTTATTTATTTAAAGTTTCATGTTAGTATAATGTAAGTCTATGAACATAACATTTTCATTCCTTCATCAGTATCTGCCTTTTTTTATATTGAATTACAAATAATCATTGGTATGGCAGTCCATTCAGTATCTCCATTTTTACGTTTCCTTCTTGGCGAATAGTAACCTTTCTCTCAACTTGTATCACAAGAGCGTGGCTACAGTACATGAACCATCTAACCACCGCTCCGTCTGGCCTGTACTTTTGA
>NW_026110310.1:130000-132500 GCF_024679095.1 Eriocheir sinensis | reverse complement strand
ACTTAGTATGGGAAGAAGAGGAAGACAGGAAGAAGGGGTAGAAACGAGAAGGGGAAAGACAGGGAACAGAAAGGTAGGTAAAGAAAGGGAAGAAGAGGGAAAGGGGATAAATACAAGAGTAAAGGGAAGGATGGGGGTGGGAGGGTAGAGGGAAAAAGAAGAAAGGTGAGGTAATGTAGTTTGAAAATAAGGGAATTGAAGGGAAAGAGGAAGGGGGGAAAGAGAGGAAGCGAGTGGAAAGAGGGAAAGGGGAAGAAGAAGAGTTGAAGGGATAGGAAACAAGACGGAAAAGGAGGGGGAATAAGAATATGATAAGCTAAGAGAAGAAAGAGGGGAATTGTGGGGAAGAGAAAAAGAAAAACAAGAGGAAAGGGGAAGAAAATGGAAAAAAAAGGAAAAATATAAGAAAATGTGAACAGGGAAAGAGGAAACCGAAGGGAGGAAGAAATCAAAGGGAAGAAGAGAGGGGAAAAAGGGAAGAAGGAGACGTAATGGTGATGATGGGGAAGGGAAGGGAGGGAAGGGGGTGAGGTTAGGAAGGAAAGTGTCCCGTGGGTGTGTGTGTGTGTGTGTGTGTGTGTGTGTGTGTGTGTGTGTGTAAACTAAAGGAAGGTAACTCATATGCACACCTACATACAAACAAACACCTGCCTTAATTCACCTGTCCAGCTTCCCCCCACCCCACCCACACACACAAATAACCTATGCAGGAAAAGGAAGAATAGGAAGAGAGGGAGGGATGAATGGGGAGGAGGAGGACGGATGAGGAGGAGGAGGGCGTGCGAGCTCAGTGGGCCAGCCAGGCAGTGATAAGCTCACGCTCACTCAGTCACTCAGTGTCTGGCTGGACGTGGTGTAGAGAGGGTGGTACTCCTCGGCTCTCCCGCCTCGCCTTGAACTCTCGCGGCCCGCCCCTCGGCGACCCTCAGTGCCAACCCTCGCGCCCCGAAGTGCCGCGCCGCCCCTCGGAGTGCCGGGTCATGCTTGCCGCGAACAGTGTCTCCAGTGGATATACCGGCACTGTAACCGTTTTTTCACTGTAAGACTCGTGGCCATGCGGCGTCTAGATTACTGTTATTATTAGGAGGTAATGAGCTGGAGATCGGACAAGTGGCTCCTTTTTCTAGCCCATTTTCTTCTTTTCTGAGCTTCAAATCCTCTCGCATTTTCTTTATTTACCTGTTTCCCTTGAGTTGTTTTGTTTGTTGTTAGTTTTTAATGTTTTCTTTTGATGTGCGTTGAGGTGACTGACAGGTATTAGAAGTGATCATTAATTAATCTTATGTCTACCTTTTGCTACATACTCTTTACCTTCTTACATTTTTCTTAAATCCGTGTTTTCTTTATTGTTTGTTTTGCGTGCAAGCGTTGAGGTGATGTACGATTAGTAGAAGTGGTCAATAAGTTCGTTTCTACCAGCCTTCACCTGTCCTGTACTTTAAACAATCACACTTCACGCCGGAGAAAGATGTTATTTTTTCCCCTTCCTTCAATGATTTCTCACGTGTTTATTCTATCCTGCCATTTCTTTTATTTTTTTTAACATCTATTTTCGTTCCTCAAAAAATATATATAAAAGGTTTGCAAATACTTTCTTTTTTTACTACGTTAGGAAAATAACATGACGGTGCTGGAGTGAGTGAGTGAGCGAGTGAGTGTGTGTGTGTGTGTGTGTGTGTGTGTGTGTGTGTGTGTGTGTGTGTGTGTGTGTGTGTGTGTGTGTGTGTGTGTGTGTGTGTGTGTGTGTGTGTGTGTGTGTGTGTGTGTGTGTGTGTGTGTGTATGTATGTGTGTGTGTGTGTGTGTGTGTGTGTGTGTGTGTGTGTGTGTGTGTGTGTGTGTAATTCACCACGCCCTCATTATGAGCTGGACTCGTCGTCGCCGGCAAGTACCCTTCCGACAAGATCTCATTATAGTCGATCTCTGGGTACTGCCAGGACCTCACACACCACACACCCCATCCCCCTTGTTCATGGGGGGACGATAATAACTCCTTGTCAGAGGAAAAATCCCGGCCTGAGCGGGGCTCCAACTTCCATCTGTCAGGCAGCGAAGCCTAGCAGCGCAGAGCTTTAACCGACTGAGCTATCGAAGCGGTGTCCTGTGTGTGTGTGTGTGTGTGTGTGTGTGTGTGTGTGTGTGTGACTTAATCCAGCGACCGTCCCTTCTCTCTCTCTCTCTCTCTCTCTCTCTCTCTCTCTCTCTCTCTCTCTCTCTCTCTCTCTCTCTCTCTCTCTCTCTCTCTCTCTCTCTCTCTCTTCACTTCCACCTCCGCCTACACACACACACACACACACACACACACACACACACACACACGCACACACAATGCGCATATCAGAAGCTCCTGTAAACACGTACACAACTATATACAAAAAAGTAAACTATAAACACCAATGAAATGTTGTTACTCATACACTTTGTCATTTTATACGCTACGTTCCTTTTTAAAACGCTTCCTCTTTCATTCCCTTTATTGTTGTGTTGTTGTTTGTTATTGT
>NW_026110310.1:0-125000 GCF_024679095.1 Eriocheir sinensis | reverse complement strand
TCTGTCATTGTTTTCTCTCTCTCTCTCTCTCTCTCTCTCTCTCTCTCTCTCTCTCTCTCTCTCTCTCTCTCTCTCTCTCTCTACGTTATACTAGGCTAGGTTAGGTTACGATTAGGCTAGATTAGTTTAGGTTACGTTAATGTTAGGATAGGACCAGTTAGGTGGTAATCTGCAGGGAGTGGCCGTCACCGCCTCCCCCTAGTCCCCTCATCACCTCCTCTTTCCCCTCGCCTCTCAGCGCCTTAAAATGACTCATGGGTTCGTGAGGGGCAACAAAAATTTCCTTGATGGGTCTGCGCTCGATTGATTTCCTTTTCCCTCTCTGCTTTGCTTCTCTTAACCTTTATTCCTATATCTCTTTATATCTATTTATTTATCTATCCCTCTCCTTTTTTAAACGACCTCCCCTATTACTTCTATCTCGATCTCTCCTTTTATATATCTACCCTTCTTCTTTTTCACCATTCCATGCCTTTTCTTTCTTTGTTACACTTTTTCCTCCCTTCTTCCTTTCTCCAGGCTCTTATGATTCTCTCTCTCTCTCTCTCTCTCTCTCTCTCTCTCTCTCTCTCTCTCTCTCTCTCTCTCTCTCTCTCTCTCTCTCTCTCCTACTTTTATATCTCCCTTCCTACTTTTTTTCTTTCATTCTGTATTACACTTTCCCTTTCTTTCTTTCTATACCATACATTTATTTCTTTCTCTACCTTTCTATATCTTTCAGTCTCTCTTTACCTCTACACCTTTACCTTTTTTTTCTTTCTATAGTATACTCCGTCCCTTCCCCTCTCTGTTATGTGCTTCAATTGCTCATTATGTGACGGACAAAGGGTTCGTAAAAGTAGGTATATGGTCACTTCAGGTCCGTTTTGTGGGTTTTCGCGCGAAAAGTTTTTTTTTAAGTAAGTACCTTTTATGAGGGCTACTGGTACCTTTGTCTTCTCTTTTAACGGTATTCCGTTCCTTAAATACTTGATACAGGCGCCATTAAAAGCTTCGTCACTGGCCACTAAGAATACGCTTTGTGGCTTTGCACGTAGATTTTTATGTATAAGTAACTCTCTAGAGGCTCATTCCTACCTTCTCTTTACGTCCTCTCTTTCTTACATAAAACAAAGCCTTTCCCAAGCAACTTTCGTCCTCCCTTTCGGGCTGATCGATAAATGGGCACTTGGGCAAACATGGGGGGGGCTACACTGTGGCAACCCGGATGTCGCACCTGCTCTGTGTCCCCGGGGTAATGAGTTCTTAATCACCACACACTCAAGGGCTAAGGAGACGGAGATGAGCACCGACGTAACGTGCAGCTTAGCGTGTACTCCCCTCTATTGCCTTTACCTGTCTTCTTAGCTCCCCATCCTGACCATAACTCGCTTCCCTTTGCACTTACACCTGGGCCAAAGAGACGGAGATGAGCGCCGACGCAAAGTGAACATAAGTGTGTATCTCCCCTCTTCTCACCTCTACCTGCCTTCTTAAGACCCCGATTCTTACCCGGGACTCCTACTGTGGTCAGTGTTCTCAGACGCTTCCGCCTCTCACATCAATTATTTCCTTACGCCGAAAAGGAGATCAATCGGGTTTTCATGAGTGTTTTTTTAGGTTAATAGTACAGAAGGGTCAAACTACCGCCTGGGCAATAACACTACCTAAGGAAATGCCCACAACCCCTACGAAAGCCTTGTCAAATGTGTGTGCTGCAGCGCCGAAGCATTTAAAAATACGGCCATACTTTTCCCCCCTAATCTTACCCCATACTATACACCCACTCCACACAACACCTTTCTTAACTTGTCGCTCTCAAAGTTATTATGGTCCCTTAGGAGCTGACTGTCCTCGATGTATGGTTATGACGGAAACTTTGAGTTTTATATGCGTGCAATGTTCGGGTTTATACTTTATATTACGACAGAATTAGAAGTAATGGCAGGAATGACACACAAAGAATGATGACAATTACCAGAGCTATACTTTGAGTTTTAAATGTGTGCTTTTTTTAATTTCCCCATCAAGAATAGATATAATGGTAACTGATAAAAATGGAATGGTGACAGAATTACCATTACTACTATTCAACTTATTATTCCCTTTCCTCCCCCTCCTTTTGCTTCTCCTCCTCCTACATCTCCTCCACCTGTATATCCGCTTCATCCTTCTCATAATCCTCCTCCTCTTATTTTTACCCTATTACTACTACTACTACTACTACTACTGCTACTACTACTACTACTACTGCTACTACTACTTTTACTACTACTACTACAACCACTGACCTCCATACCTGACAAACCACCAGGAAGGTAAACAGAAGACTTACCTGTAATAAAGAGAAAGAGAAGGTTAGTGGCTTTAGAAAAACGGACCAAAATGAAAGAATACAAATGGAATATACACACAAACACAAACACGGACGCGCACACACAAGGTCTCGTACATAAGTAAAACAGGCAAACAGGAATAAATCAAGGGCTGAATTCGCAAACAAGTAGGTAGATGAATAAGTAACTCTCTCTCTCTCTCTCTCTCTCTCTCTCTCTCTCTCTCTCTCTCTCTCTCTCTCTCTCTCTCTCTCTCTCTCTCTCTGTCCAACACCGCCGCGTCCTATTACTTTGAGCGTTAGATAAAAAAAAACGTCCGTGCTAATAAAAAAAAAAAAAGAGACGCGAGTGAGGTGCTATTTTGATGCGCCGCATAAATGAATGAGCGGCGAGTGAATAATAAAGAGAAGAGACGAGAATAATGGAGTGCGAAAAATGTACACTTTGCTGCTGCTGGATCTGTTTACTTATATTTTTGTTTTGTTTTACGTTTACTGCAATGGAAAAAAGGGAGAGAGAGAGAGAGAGAGAGAGAGAGAGAGAGAGAGAGAGAGAGACACACACACACACACACACACACACACACACACACACACACACATACACACACACACACACACACACACTACTCCTGAAGGCCTTCCCGCGGCACCGTTTCAACTCTTCACTCGGGAAGTGCAAAATAATAAAAAAAGGAGAAAACAATAAGGAGGAGGAAAAGTAATCTCATCCCCTTTCCTCCCGTAACGGCCTCATGAATACGACTTTTCCTCGCCGAGTGGGCAAAAAGAAAAAAAAAATAGGTTGGCGTTGGAAAGAAATGAGTGAAAAAAAGGAATCTAAATAAATAAAATAAAATTAAATCTTCTTGCAGACTCCTTACGTTCTTATGTTCTAAAATGAATAAATAAAAGTTTCCACACACACACACACACACACACACACACACACACACACACACACACACACACACACACACAAAGATAAGCATGAATGCAAATACACAATGTTTAACATGGAAAAAACCCATCAACAAACGAGAAGAAACAAGCGATGGAAAGAAATACAATCAAGCAAATTAAAACAAGCACGTCTCAAGATGGATGAAAACAAAATAAAGACACAAACAACAGAATAAAAATATAATGATAGAACGAAATGGAAATAAAAGTCCAACGATGAAAAAGAAAATGGTAACAGACAAACAAGCAAATAAGTCAACAAATATACAAAAGAAACACAACGAAGGTTCAAAGAAGGGAGATAATGCAAACAAAATAATACACAAAGAAAACGCAAAACAATGTGAAAAAAAAGTAAAAAAAAAAAAAAACGAAAAGTCAGACCCACAAACAAAAAAAAGATCCATTGTTAGTATTTCCTTCTCGAATTTATTTTTTGTTCGCTTTAAATAAAAAAAAAATATATGATGCATTTAAGTTACAATTTTCTTTTATTTATGGCACCTAATAAAAAATAAACAGTACGTATTATTACAGACGGCAATTCGTATTCTGCCTTCCCTTGTTTTCGGTTTCCTACAATCTCCTTTTTTTTTTCATGAGGTCAACTTCGGCAATTACGGCGGCCAGGCAAAGATAATTAGGTGTTTTTTGGGGTGGGTCTGAAGCAGCCAGTTTAATCCTCTCTTCCCTATTTTTTCTTTCTCCTCATTACCCTCCTCGTCTTCTCTCTTTCCACTATTTTCATTGCCGTAAATCATTATTCCTCTTCGTTAACTTTCTATATTTCTTGCCTCATCTCCTAGGAATTCCTGCAACATCATCATCATATTCATCCTTGTTCGCTTCCTTCTCTCTCTTCTTCCTTCCTCCATCCACTTTCATATCTTATACACCTTGTCCCTCTCTTCCTCCTCTCGCTGCTTCTTCCTTCTTCTCTGTATGAGCTATTTTCTCCATTTTTGTCTTCTCTATCTATTTATTTATTTCCCCCTTTTCTCCACCTCCTTTATATCTCTTACAGCCTCCTTCCTCTCTCGCTCCTCTTGCAGCTTATTTCCTCCTCCTCCTTCACCATATTATCTATTGGTCTCCTCTTCCTCATCTTTATCATGATATATTTCTCTCCTCTGCTCCTTTTCTTCTCCACCATCTTCATATCTTGTAAACCTTTCATCCTCTCTTTCTCCCTCTTTCTATTCCATATCATCTATTACCTTCCTCCTGTTCCTTTTGTTGCTCTTGATATATTTAGTGTTGCTCTTTCTTCATCACCTTCATATTTTAGGCATCCTTCTTTCTCTATTACTGATTTTTCTTCATCCTTCTTCTTCATATTATCTATCACCTTCCTCTTTTCCTCTTCTTTCTCTTTACATATTTATCACTTCTGCTCTTTCTTCATCACCTTCATATTTTAGGCATCCTTCTTTCTCTATTACTAATTTTTCTTCACTTTTCTTCACATATTGTCTATTATTACTCACTTTTCTTCACCTTTCTTCCCATATTGTCTATTATTACTCACTTTTCTTCACTTTTCTTCACATATTGTCTATTATTACTCACTTTTCTTCACCTTTCTTCACATATTGTCTATTATTACTCACTTTTCTTCACCTTTCTTCCCATATTGTCTATTATTACTCACTTTTCTTCACCTTTCTTCCCATATTGTCTATTATTACTCACTTTTCTTCCCATATTGTCTATTATTACTCACTTTTCTTCACCTTTCTTCACATATTGTCTATTATTACTCACTTTTCTTCACCTTTCTTCCCATATTGTCTATTATTACTCACTTTTCTTCACTTTTCTTCACATATTGTCTATTATTACTCACTTTTCTTCCCATATTGTCTATTATTACTCACTTTTCTTCACCTTTCTTCACATATTGTCTATTATTACTCACTTTTCTTCCCATATTGTCTATTATTACTCACTTTTCTTCACCTTTCTTCCCATATTGTCTATTATTACTCACTTTTCTTCACCTTTCTTCCCATATTGTCTATTATTACTCACTTTTCTTCCCATATTGTCTATTATTACTCACTTTTCTTCACCTTTCTTCACATATTGTCTATTATTACTCACTTTTCTTCCCATATTGTCTATTATTACTCACTTTTCTTCCCATATTGTCTATTATTACTCACTTTTCTTCACCTTTCTTCACATATTGTCTATTATTACTCACTTTTCTTCATCTTTCTTCCCATATTGTCTATTATTACTCACTTTTCTTCCCATATTGTCTATTATTACTCACTTTTCTTCACCTTTCTTCACATATTGTCTATTATTACTCACTTTTCTTCACCTTTCTTCCCCTATTGTCTATTATTACTCACTTTTCTTCCCATATTGTCTATTATTACTCACTTTTCTTCACCTTTCTTCACATATTGTCTATTATTACTCACTTTTCTTCCCATATTGTCTATTATTACTCACTTTTCTTCACCTTTCTTCACATATTGTCTATTATTACTCACTTTTCTTCACCTTTCTTCCCATATTGTCTATTATTACTCACTTTTCTTCCCATATTGTCTATTATTACTCACTTTTCTTCACCTTTCTTCACATATTGTCTATTATTACTCACTTTTCTTCCCATATTGTCTATTATTACTCACTTTTCTTCACCTTTCTTCACATATTGTCTATTATTACTCACTTTTCTTCATCTTTCTTCCCATATTGTCTATTATTACTCACTTTTCTTCACTTTTCTTCACATATTGTCTATTATTACTCACTTTTCTTCACTTTTCTTCACATATTGTCTATTATTACTCACTTTTCTTCACTTTTCTTCACATATTGTCTATTATTACTCACTTTTCTTCACTTTTCTTCACATATTGTCTATTATTACTCACTTTTCTTCACCTTTCTTCCCATATTGTCTATTATTACTCACTTTTCTTCACTTTTCTTCACATATTGTCTATTATTACTCACTTTTCTTCACTTTTCTTCACATATTGTCTATTATTACTCACTTTTCTTCACCTTTCTTCACATATTGTCTATTATTACTCACTTTTCTTCATCTTTCTTCACATATTGTCTATTATTACTCACTTTTCTTCATCTTTCTTCACATATTGTCTATTATTACTCACTTTTCTTCACTTTTCTTCACATATTGTCTATTATTACTCACTTTTCTTCACTTTTCTTCCCATATTGTCTATTATTACTCACTTTTCTTCACCTTTCTTCCCATATTGTCTATCATTACTCACTTTTCTTCACTTTTCTTCCCATATTGTCTATTATTCTTTCCTTCCTCGTCTTCTTTTCCTCCGTACATTTGCTGCCTTGGTCTTTCCCTCCTTTATCATACCTCATATTTTCTTCACACTTTTTCGCTGCATATTTTTTTGCCTTTCTACTTGTTTTTCCTTACTTTTATCTAAGGTATTCCTTCAATTCCTTTTCTTTGGTCTTTCGTTACAACCTTCAGTACGTTTTCGTGCCATTTACTTCATATAATGAGTCCTCTAACTCATGCCGCGCCTTCAACCATTTTCATACCGCACATTTCGTAATTTTAGTAAGCTCGAATTCTTTTCTCTTTCCGTTCTTTCAGTATCTAATGGATCATTGCTAACACCACTTCTTAATCCACGCAACCTTAGAGCGTGCTGTATTTTTATTTTAGCTTTCAGTCACACTATTACGCTACTTTCATCTTATTCCTGCACAATTAATATGTTCGCATACCACGAGCTTCCTAACGTAAGTACTCAACGTGCATATCATCCTTAGTTCTTTCATTTCACTAACTATCTTTTTTTATCATCTTCGATAGGTGTTCAAATGTCGCCTATATTAAAAATAAACTATGTATTTCCTTTCCTTTACAAATATTTTAATGGTACCTGCTTCCTAACTTAAGAAGACCCGTTCCCCAGTGCTTTTTTTTTTTTCTTTGCGTTATATTTTTCTCTCTTCAACTCCATCACCACGCAGCTTTTCATTTCTTTCATTTTTCTAATAACTGTTCAAATGCCGCTTACTTTCTAATAAGCAAGCAGTTTATATTCCCTTTTCCTCGTAAGTGTTCTAATGCGACCTATGTCCTAATCCACGTCGGCTAACACTACATTTTTTTTACTCATATTTCTTCTCTTACTGATAGTTTCCACTCCCTTCAAGCCCCGCCGAGCTGCATTTATTTATTTTTCTTACAAGTGTTCCAATGCCATCTACTTTGAAATACTGTAAGCAATACGTATAGTTTCCTCTTAAAATTGCTTTCTCACCTATTTCCTAAACCAAATAAGCCACAAGTGCATATTTTTACTCTTTCTTTTACTTATTATTTTCACTTTTCAGTCCCGCTGCTCCTCCTGTCTCCACTTTCAGTCCCCAACACGCTGCCACAAGGAATACGAAAGTACGCCCTTAGACTCCCCCTCCGCTTACTCCCCTTCCCTCCGCTCTCCTTCCCTCCCTTCCCTCCGCTCTCCTTCCCTCCCCTCACTCCTACCCATGTGCTCATGTGACCCTCTAACCCTCGCCTCCCCTCCCCTCCTTTCCTTTTCCCTCCATTCCTCTCCTCTCTGGTCCCATCCCTTCCCCTCCTCTCTAATTCCCGCCCCTCCCCTCTTCCCTAGGGTTTCCCTCTTCCCCTCGCCTCCCTCCCGCTTCCCATCAGTTCACCTTCCCTTTCATTTTCCTCCCCTTCCCTTCCGTCCTCTTTCCTTCCATCCCTTCCCCGTGTGATCCGCTTCCCCTCGTCTTTCCTCCCCTCAATCCCTTCCCCTCCCCTCCTGCACCATTGGTCAGCAAGGATTAGCGTGGCGGGAACACAGTGGAGCAACACTTGAAGGAAACACTGGGAACAGTTTTTAGTGAGTGGGAGAATTTGTCGGGTGTGTGGTTTTGTCTCTCTCTCTCTCTCTCTCTCTCTCTCTCTCTCTCTCTCTCTCTCTCTCTGACACGCATAAGAACGCATAACAAACGAAATGGCGGATGCAAGGAGACAGACAATCAGTCACACACACACACACACACACACACACACACACACACACACACACACACACACACGTTTTCTGCTCGCGTGCGCTTATGGGGGAGAGAGAGAGAGAGAGAGAGAGAGAGAGAGAGAGAGAGAGAGAGAGAGCAACAATCAGATAAACGAACAAACACACACCAAAAGTTAGAGAAGTGAAGCAAAAGAAAAACGAGAAAACGAAAAGAAAAACGAGGCAAGAAACACCTGGAAAACAACAAACTGGTGTTGCTAGTGCGCCAATCTTGTGTTGCGAGGAGGAGGAGGAGGAGGAGGAGGAGGAGGAAAGAGGAAGAAGGAGGAGGAGGAGGAAAGAGGAAGAAGGAGGAGGAGGAGAGAAAACAACACTGCAACACCTCCGGAAATCGAGTGTTACTTTATAGAGCGAATCTGTGAAGACCTGAAATTGTGTTGTGTGTCATGCAAGGAAGGGGAGGAGGAAGGAAGGAAGGGAGGAGGGAAGAAAGGGAGGAGGGAAGGAAAAGAGAAGGAAGGAAGGAGGTAAAGAAGGAAGGTAGGAGAGAGGGAAACAATGAATGATGGATGATAGGGATGAGTGAAAAAGGATGAAAGTATGAAGGATGAAGTAACCATGAAGGAAGGGCATGAGGGAAGAACGGGAGCGAAATAATACAAGTAAAAAAGGGAAAAAAAGGAAGGGAAAGAACGTAAGGAAGTAAAAAATAAAAAATAAAGTAAAACAGAGAGAGTGAAAGAGGAAGATATGAGGAATAGTAAGTCACTGGAAAGGAAAGAAAGGAAGGGGCGGAAAAAAACATACGGGAATAAAGAATGAGAAAGGGTATAAAAAATAACGATAACGAGTGAAAGGAGAAAGAAAAGGAAATAAAGAAAGGGGTAAGAAAACGAAAAGAAGTAAAGCAATACATAGAAAATGCAAATATGGAAAATATAAAGAGAGCAAGGAAAGGAGGCAAGGAAGAGAGAAAGGAAGGAAGAGGGAAGAATATAAATGAGAAGAAAGGAAGGAAGGAAAGAAGGAAAAATTGACGTAACTAAGGAAGAAGAGAAGGGAAGGTAGGAAAGAAGGAAGCCAGCATGAAGAGGAAGGAAGAAAAGAGCAAAGGAAAAGGAGATGGGACGAAGAGAGGAAGAACTAAGAAAAAAGAGAGGGAAAGGAAGAAACAAGAGAGGCTGGAAGGTGAAATGAAGAACAAATAGCCTCGCCTTACGTACTCAGTGCTGCAAGCGTCACACGAGAAATTTCTGTGTGTTGCGAGTGCCGTGAGTTGCGTGCTGGGGCGACGGCGAGACTGTGTGTGTGTGTGTGTGTCTGTGTGTGTGTGTGTGTGTGTGTTGCAAGTACGTATATACATAGAAAAGTTTATATTATCATTGTTTGTAAGCGTATACTAAACTAACGTTACCTTCGCCTTATCTTAGCAATGTTGCCTGAATAAAAACAATCCCTTACAAGTGTATATCTATTTTTTTGTGATGTAGACGAACACACACACACACACACACACACACACACACACACACACACACACACACACACACACACACGGTAATCTTGAGCCGGAGAACAAATGGTAAAGGAGATTCAGTTATATTTTATTTTCTTATCTTAGAATGTCGGATCAGAGGAAGAAAAAGGCAGAAATGTGAAAGCAGAATAATGGAAGGAATTGTTTGGGTATTATTTGGTACTCTCTCTCTCTCTCTCTCTCTCTCTCTCTCTCTCTCTCTCTCTCTCTCTCTCTCTCTCTCTCTCTCTCTCTCTCTCTCTCTCTCTCTCTCGTCCAGTGAGGGAAAGCGAAATAATAAATTACTCTACCCCCCCCCACTCTCTCTCTCTCTCTCTCTCTCTCTCTCTCTCTCTCTCTCTCTCTCTCTCTCTCTCTCTCTCTCTCGTCCAGTGAGGGAAAGAAATAATAAATTACTCTACCCCCACTCTCTCTCTCTCTCTCTCTCTCTCTCTCTCTGCAGAAACGGCCCTCTCTCTCTCTCTCTCTCTCTCAATACTGTTCTCTCCTCATCTCTACGTTGACGGATCCGTGCAGCCAGATGGGAGTGCAGCGTGTGCCGTGTTCTCTCCCACCATTGGCCCGCCAGGAGGTGGCAGGTGGGCCGGCCGCAGACTCGCCAATGCGTCTAGTTCTACCTATTGTGAGCTTAATGGCCTCCTGGATGCCGTGACTCTTCTTATTCAGGAAAGACTGAATGGTGTGATTGCCTGCGACTCCAAGTCGGCGCTTCATGCGCTCTCCTCTCCGCGACCCGTGTGCCTCAGTGTAGTGAATAGGATACTTTATCAGTTAGCCATGGCCCGCGATTATTCTCTTGTGATAGTTTTTGTGGATACCCTCTCATGTTGGACTCGCTGAAATGAAACTGCAGACAGCCTGGCAAAGGCTGCTTGTGCCACGCGATCCTAATGCGCCTGCCTCTCTCTTCAATGCTATACGTGTATATTGAACACTGCTTCACAGGCCTTAGTAGTGGAACGAAGAAACGCTGAACGAGGTGACAGTGTTTCTATACGACACTTTGAAAATTTTGTCAACTGTCCTCGCCTCGGCCTCATGGTGCGACGCGTAGAGTGCCAGACTGAGGCTGGGTGACTGGCAGGTGTCACATGTGCCCCACCACTCCTCGTGCAGACTATGTGACCTTCCGGCAGCCAACACCATCAGCCACTACTGCTTAGATTGTACAGCTGTTCGACACCTGATGCCGCGGGGCCAAGATTTGATTGCTATTTGTAAATATTTGTTAAAAGATGACAATTTGGACGAGATTCTTGTGCAATATCCTCACTTTGGTGGGTACTGAAGGACTTTGTTTCTATGTTTTGTGTGTGGGTATATGTGTGTGTGTGTGTGTGTGTGTGTGTGTGTGTGTGTGTCTGTGTGTGTGTGTGTGTGTGCTAACTATTTGATATCTTATTTCCAATGTAACTTTCGCATCTATATTTTGTCCATTTACCAATAATCTTGTGTCCTGCCTCCAAATTACTGTATACCACAACTTTTGTATACTTGTTTGACGCTCACGGCGTAATAAATTAATCAAATCTCTCTCTCTCTCTCTCTCTCTCTCTCTCTCTCTCTCTCTCTCTCTCTCTCTCTCTCTCTCTCTCTGCAGCATTTTTAGCATGGCTTCCTAATTAAAGGAAAGAAGGATGCCAAACGAGGCCATGACTCAGTGATTATTGCTACTACTGCTGCAGCTGTCATTATCATCATTAAAGAGAAAACTGATTACAGCTTTTACTCTTATTTTTTCATTTCTTTATTTTAATAAATGATCTTCCTTCCACTTTCCTTCCTTTAAATTATTCACATCATTCGGCTTGATCATCTTTATCTCATTTTCTTCAGGTAGCATAAGACATTTCATATTAGGCCACTAAAGAAGGAAGGGAGGAAGAGAGGAAGGAAGGAAGGAAGGAAGGAAGGAAGTGGAAGTGTTGCAAGTGTTGAAATATATCCTGAATCTGTTAAATTTTTGTGTTGTGTCATTCAGGGAAAGAAGGAAGGAAGAAAGAAAGGAGCGAGGGTAAACAGGAAAGATGTTAGGAAGAAAGCAAGCAGGAAGAAAGGATGAATGAATGGAGTGAATGATGAGAAAGAGGAAATTAATAAAGGAAATAAATATTTTAATAAAAAAAAACAGCACAAACATTAATAAAATAAAACACAAAGAAAATAAAACATTAAAAATTATGGGAAAGGACAAGAAAAAGATAAAAAGAAAGATAAAGACGGAAGAAAAGTTATACAGGGAAGAGCAAAGGGAGAAGGATAGAGAGGAACAAAAAGGGAAAAAGTGAAAAAAGAGAAAGAAGGTGGAAGGAAAAGGAAATGGATATGGAGCGAAGTATTCAGAGAAAATAAGAGAACGAAGGAAAATGACGAAGGAGAGAAAGGGAAGAAGGGGAGAAAGAGCAAGGAAAAGAGAGTGAATAAAAATACGAGGCAGAAGGTAGAAGCAAGAGAAAATTGAAAATATGCACCGAAATAAAGAGAAAAATGAAAAGAAAGAGAATAACGAAAGAACGACGTAAAAACAGTATACACCACACAACACCGAAGTACATCATCAACAACATCAACAACAATCGTGATGACAGCTGAATCACTGTATCCTATACCTTATTTTGTATATGCTGACACCTTAACTACTGCATATCTTACTCTATACATGATATCCAATTGTTTATATAATTACGCCTTAATTTAGTTTCAATGTTTCTTCCTTCACGTTCTTCACCTTTACTTATCCTAATCGTGTGTATCTGTAACACCGTAAATAGCGACTATTCCAAAGCCTTATCGATGCAGAGTGGAGCGCCTGACCCTGAACACACGTAATGGAATCTTATGCTTGTGATTAATTAACATGATGATAACTTGATGCAACTCGCCCCTTGCATATCTTAGTCGTATGTATCTGCTTCACACAAGGAAGGCGGACCCAGACACGCGGGCTACAGTGTCCCGGCGACCCTTTCAGGCTGGCGGTACTTGCCCGAACACTCCATCGCTTGGCTCCACACACTGCACGCCGCCGAGCAGCTCCTGACGCTGATGGCTCTGTTAAAACACTTGATGGCTGGCTTACCTCACCCCGTCGACACTCGCCACTCCATCCTCGGCGCAGATTACTCGCCACAAACACGCACACACAAGCACACGCACACACTTGACTGACTGACCGGTCACTGGAGGGCGGGGACAGGAATCAGAGGCGGGGTGACGCGAGGTTTAGTGTGATAGAAAATGCTCGCTTCTAATGCTTAACTTGCCTAAACAAATGGTAACTTTCCCTCAGCACTGTATGGAGAAAAATAATGAGGAATGTATACAGTGATACTTTTTGACTCTAAGTGAAAGTATGAGTGAAGGAATATGATGGGATTATTAGTAAAGGCAGAATACTGAGTAAGTCACATGAAACAAAAACGTAACAGCCCAGCGTCGCCTTGGTGGTGTGCGCAGACGCGGCGGCTGCGTGGCGGGCGGCGGGGCGAGGCTAGGTTGAGTGGTTACCTGCTGACCAGACCAGTGCGAGGCGGGAGGTTTTACCAGCTAATCAGTTTTCAATCAGTAAGTCATGATACCCACCACTCTTTACATACACCTGCCCCAGTGAGTCTGATCACTACTTAAACTTTGAATAAATGAGGGTAATTCAGACTTTCTTGAGAGTGGAAAGCAACTGACGAGTCACTTCGAACCCTTTTCCGGATCCTTGAGCGAGGCGCGGGTCTGATCGAACATCACCCTGTACCACTCCAAAGTACTTTTTCGCTCCATCGCATGTTTCCACCTCCTCAGACCGTCACCTTTCACTGCACTGTCTATCTCTCTCTTCCACTTTCTCACATCCCATTCTAGACCCTCACTGTTCCTGTCAGTCACCTTCCATTCAAAGAAACGCCTCCCTTCCTCTCTGCTCACCCCTGGCTGTTGCGGCGCCTTATTTAAATCAATCAATCAATCCTCTCTGCTCACCCACCTGACTCGCAAACCACTGTCACCAACCATTCTCATGCAGTTCTTAATCCATTTGCTCTCGTGCACACTCCACAAGTAAACCTTCCGTGCCAGTCTTGCGTCATCCATTCGTTCCAATCTGACCTTATATCTAAGGGTAGCCTTCCTAAATCTTTCCCTAAAGGTACTCCACCCCATATCACCCCTCAAAGCTTCCACCGCTGTATACCTTGGTGCATTCAAAGCTAACCTACCGATCCTATTTTGCCCTACTTCCAATTTATCTATTTCCGACTCACTATGTAATCACCTCCATCCCATACATCACACTCGGCACTGCTACACTCCTCCACACCTCTCTCAGCACATCATACTTACATGCTCTCATTCTTGCCGCACTTCCCGGACGGCCCACCCATTGATTCACTAGACTAATCTTCTCATTCTTTGTTCTTTCACATCCGCTCGGGCTCATCCATACACCCAGGTACTTGTATGCATCTGTTTCCCATACCACCACGGCTTGTACTTTCTCTTCCT
This sequence comes from Eriocheir sinensis, assembly GCF_024679095.1. NCBI lineage: Eukaryota > Metazoa > Arthropoda > Malacostraca > Decapoda > Varunidae > Eriocheir > Eriocheir sinensis. The sequence goes on along the minus strand of NW_026110310.1, from coordinate 110,677 downwards.
TCCATTCGTACTCAGGTACCCAATCCGACGAGTTGCGTCTCTCCTTACATTCCCTACAAACTCACTGTTGGCTTCATCCACGTCATGCACACTTCCATTCATCCAGTCTAAATCCCTCAGGTCTACCTGGAAATCTTCCCATCTAACCTCCATTTCTTTCCCTCTTCACTTCTCTGTCATTCCTAGCACACAGGTCACATTCCACCACCAGCATATTGTGATCAGACACCACATCAATCATTCTCCCATCCACTAACACATGATCAATAGCAGACTCCTGATCCCTTGCACTCCACGTCCGCCGCCCTGTCAGACCGTGAAACCTGGCAGCGCAGCGCTCTACCAGGTGCACCACGGAGTGGCGTGTGTGTGTGTGTGTGTGTGTGTGTGTGTGTGTGTGTGTGTGTGACCTTGACTTCTTAAACCATCCTGAGGATTATGATTCAGCTCTTTATTATTAAACCAGTGAGTAAAAGGAAACGAGCCTGGTGGGTCTTTCATCCCTTACAAGCTTAAGGGGAGACTGAGATGGCTTGGCTATTTGTGTATGACCTTGACTTCTTAGACCGACGTGAGGGTTTTGAACCACTAACTTTGTCATTAAATAAGTGAAAGTGAGGGAAAAGTACTTGGTCTGTCATTTTCTTTCCTCGACAAGCATAAGGAGGCTGAGGTCACTTGGCTGTGTGTGACCTTGTTTGTTTAGACCAGCGTGAGGTAAACCTGGCGCACCTCGTTTTCTTCGGGGACGGGCGTGAGGGAGGCCGTGGCGGCCATGGACGGGCTCGTTGGGCCGCGGGAGAGGTACTTCGGCGGGCCTGGAGCGGCGCGCGAGGCGGTGCGAGGAAAGGCCAAGTCCGTGACAAGAGTTGGCGAGGAAAATGTTTGATGGCGTTTGTAGCTTAACATTACGAGAGGTGACGGCGTGCGTGTGAGGGGTGTTCCCTTCCGCCTCCTCCTCCAACCCTCCTTCCCGCCTCCTCTTCCCTTCCTTCCACCTTCCTCCTCCTCCTTCCACCCTTCTTCTTCTTCTCCTTCCACCCTACTTCTCCTCCTCCTCCCCCTCATCCTCCTTCTTTAAGGTGTGAGAGTGTGAGAGTTGTGGAAAAAAAGGTGGTGATTGAGATTTAAAAACAGGAGTGTTTGTGGTGGTGTGACGTATTAGTGATGATTTGAAGATTAATGGTGAGTTAGTGGTGAGTGAAGATGAGGTCAGAGTGATGATGGTAATGAGGGCTTGATGGTGGTGATGGTGTGTTACTTGGTGGTTTTGGGTGCAGGTGTGAAGGTGATCTTAATATCTTAGTGGTGGTGGTGGTGGTGTTCATGTTTGTTTTGTTGGCAATGGTGGTGACCGGAAGACCTTGATGATGATGATGATAAGGGTGGTAATGGTGCTGGTGACGGTGTTAGCATTTTAGTGGTGATGAAGGATTCTGTAAAGATCCTAATGGTGGTGGTGATGGTGGTGGTAAAATTTTAGTGACGATGGAGTTAGCACATAAAGGCGAGTATGAAGATCGTCGTGATGGTGGTGGGATCAGTTTAGTGGTGATGATGGAGTTAGTGTATGTACATTTTGGTAGCAGTGGTGGTGGTGGTGGTGGTGAGGGTTAGTGGCAGCAGTAACACTTCAGCGGTGATGGCGGTGTTAGCATGTAAAGGCGAGTGTTACTGCCATCATAACACCTCTTTGGACCTGACAGTATAAAGACCATTTTAGTGTTGGTAAAGCATCCAGACGACCCCCTCCCCCCTCCGCCTCTTCCCCCCCTCCCCCCATATAACACCTGCTTGTCACCTTTACAGCTTCCAGGACAGAGGGAAGCAAGGGAGGGGGTAAGAGAAAGGGAGAGGGGAGGAGATGAGAGGAGAGGAGGACAGAGGAGAGGGAAAGGAAGAAGCAAGGAAGGACATAGGGAAGAGGTGAAGGAAGAGGATAAGGGTAAGGGAAGGAGAGAGAGAGGGAGGGAGCAAGGACAGATTAAGGAGGAGGAAGAAAGTAGCAGCCAAATGAGGAGTGATAGAGGCGGTGTCAGTGGTGTCAGGCGTCCTTCACCTCGCAACACACACGAGTCGCAACACTCTGGACGTGGTGACGTTCCTTTAATGTTGCACCGCCACTTGATGTTCCTCTGTTCCCGTTGCCAAGGCAGAATTATTTTCCTATACTCCTCTCCTCCTCGTCCTCCTCATCTTCGTCGTCCTTCTCGCCCTCGTCCTCCTCCTTTCTTCGTCTAGTGGTCTAGTGGCGGCGGGATTGAGGTGGTGGTGTTTGGAGAAGTGATAGTGGTGAGGATAGTGAAGGAGTGGTAATCAATATGATGAAAGAGAGGGTGGTGATGGAGGTGGTGGTGATGGTTAATGGTCTAGTGGCGGCGGTGAGATCGCCTTCCACCTCAAGACAGGGATTGTGCCTAAATAACACACGTGAGTGGATGAGCAACAAACAAACAAAGAATATGTGTCTGACTTAACACACCTGAGTGGATGAGGTTAGACAGGTGGGGTTGTGTTCGTCTTAGCAACAAACAAAGAATGTGTGTCTGATTCAACACACCTGAGTAGATGAGGTTAGACAGGTGGGGTTGTGTTCGTCTTAGCAACAAACAAAGAATGTGTGTCTGATTCAACACACCTGAGTAGATGAGGTTAGACAGGTGGGGTTGTGTTCGTCTTAGCAACAAACAAAGAATGTGTGTCTGATTTAACACACCTGAGTGGATGAGGTTCGACAGGTGGGGCTGTGTCAACTGTAAAACACAAGCAAAGCAAGTGAGTTTCAGAGTTAAACACTCCTAAATGGTGGGATTAGACAGGTCGGGATGTATTCATCTTAGCAACAAACAGGCAAAAGAGGTAGGGAGTTATAATTTAATAGCACACCTGTCGGAAAGTTGAACGGGTAGAGTTACGTTCTCAGCCACAAACAAACAAGAAAACTGGGACGTTCTGAAAGCTGACATTTTTTTATCTTCTACTTTATTTGTTACAGTAAAGGAAGCAGCTCAAGGGCAAAGATAAACAGTAACACTGAAGGCCGCCAGCACTGCTCCTGTAGAAGAAAGTCGAGAAGGGTGGCCAAAAGGGAGGTCATCTACACCGAATTGGCTATCATTAATATTCTAAAGCTATTGAACCTCGTCACAGGCTCATTATGAACAGGTTTCAATCTCCAGTCAAGGCTCTCTGATCACGCGTGCGCCAATTAGCGACTCATCAGGGTGCTGGGCAACAAACACACTTCATGAACTAGTCCTGAACGGCGTGTGTGTTGAACTAAATATGTGTTCTGCGTGTGCCGAGACCTTGATAAATTTACTGTTTACGATGATCACAATGTTACTGCGACATGCGCGACCTGTTAGAATGTTGTCACTGCGTCGTCGTCTTCTTCGGTAAAATTGGTCCATTCTTTGTTGGCATTCTGTTTTTTTCTTACCATACTTTTCTCACTTTACTTTTTTTTACTCATTGATTTTTACTTTTATCACTTTGTCACTATTCTTGCTCGCCTTCAGGTGTGAGGCGGAATATTTCCACTGCATCATAGTATCTCAGATTAAATTGGGCCATTCCTTTTTTGCCATCTTGTTTTACGTGATTTCGTTCTCCAGGTGCCAGGTGACCTTAAACAGAGTGTTGCTTCTGCCTGGAAATGTAAGTCTAGATTTTGTAAGACCTTAATCAAGTATTAGATCATTATCAGGTCAACGAAGTTATACATGATTGCAACTGGTTTCTTGATACACCTGACGAACTATTCCCAGCCCTTCCCACCCCTTCCTTTCCTTTCCCTTGCCTTTCCTTCCCTTCCGTTTTGTTCCTGTCCCTTCCCTTCCCTTGTTTAGTATATTCTTTGCACAAACTCAGTGCTCGGGTACACACACACACACACACACACACACACACACACACACACACACACACACACACACAAGCTGTCTAACAGTCCAACCCGAAAAAGTTCTTCACGTATATAAGAACCAAAAAGAAGACAAAAAGCAATATCGGTCCCTTAAAAGATGAGAGTGACGTACTAACACAGGACAGTAGCCAAATGGTCGAAATCCTAAACAGAAACTTCGCGTCTGTATTCACGGTCGAGAATACCCAGTCCGTACCCGAGAGCCCTACCCCACCGATGGGAATCACTCCCCTAGAAATTGGCACAATCGAAGAACGGGATGTGAAGAAGTACCTAGACAAATTCGAGACAAACAAGTCCACCGGACCCGACGACTTGTCACCCAGGCTGCTCAAGGAACTCAAGCAGCAAATCCCCAAGCCACTCACCACCATCTACAATCTGTCACTACAACAAAACAAAGTCCCAAAAGACTGGAAACAAGCGAATGTAACTCCGATCTACAAAAAGGGAGACAGAAGTGTGGCCCTAAACTACAGACCAATCAGCCTGACCTCTGTGGCGGGAAAATCCTCGAGAAGATCATCAGAGACAAACTCGTTAGGTTCCTTGAAGACAACAACATCATTTCCGATGCTCAGCACGGTTTCAGGAACAAGCGCTCATGCTTAACCAATTTATTGGACTTCTTCCAAGGTATCTATGAAAACTGGGATAATCATATCCCCAGCGATGTTATATATCTAGACTTTCAGAAAGCCTTTGACAAAGTGCCACACGAAAGACTCCTCAAGAAACTCAAGTCGGCGGGATTAGGCGGCAATCTGACAGCGTGGATCAAGGACTGGCTCACTGGAAGAAAACAACGAGTTGTACTCAACGGACAGGCCTCCGAGTGGCTCCCGGTCACAAGTGGAGTGCCACAGGGGTCAGTGCTGGGACCCATACTTTTCATCATATATATCAACGACCTAGAACTAGGATTGAAATCCAATCTTTCAGAATTTGCCGACGACACAAAGGTGGGTGGGAAGGGCCTCACAACGGCAGACTGCAAAATTATCCAGAGAGACCTGGACCAGATCACTCGGTGGTCAGAAAAATGGCAGATGTCCTTCAACACTGCCAAATGTAAAGTAATGCATATCGGATCCAGAAACAGCAACCACACATACCACATGGGTGGCGAACCACTACATGTTGTGCAAGAGGAAAGAGACCTCGGGGTCACCATCAGCAGTGACTTGAAACAAATAAAACACTGCAAGTCCGCCTGTAAGAAAGCCAATACAATGCTTGGGTTCATATCGAGGAACTTCGAATACAAGACGCCGGGAGTTATGTTATCCTTGAACAATTCGCTGGTAAGGCCCCACCTGGAATACGCCGTGCAATTCTGGTCTCCTAATTACAGGAAAGACATTGAATTACTTGAGAGAGTACAGCGCCGCGCCACGAAGATGATACCATCACTGAGGACGAAGCCCTATGAAGAGCGACTCGAGCGACTCAACCTCTTCACGTTGGAAAAGAGACGCCTGCGGGGAGACATGATACAAGTCTTTAAGTACCTGAACAAGCTCAGCAACGTTGATCACTCCAAACTCTTCACGCTACAAACCAACCTGAGAACAAGAAACAACGGAAAAACAATTCAAGCAAAGCGATGCAATACCGACATCGGCAGGAGTTATTTCTCGAATAGAGTTGTTCGCCACTGGAACAGCCTTCCTGCAGAAGTGGTTAGCGCAGAGACCATCAACTCCTTCAAGAAACGCATTGATCGCCACTTTGCTGCAACGGGAGTGAACTGAACGTTCCCAAGAGTAGATACACAAGTGCTTTAATCCTTCCCTGCAAGCCACTCCTATGGCAAACGGATTGATTGAATCACTGAACGCAGGCAGCCTAGTAATGAGCCAACAGGCTTTCTGCTGCCTGCTAGTCCATGTTTCCATGTTTCCTCCTCCTCCTCCTCCTCCTTACTCTTCTTGACCCAAAAGCTGAAGGAATCTCTCTCGTCTTCATCCTCTGGAGTTCTGAAACACGTGCTTCCGCGGTTCTTAAAGTTACCAGATTTACAACTTGATGCCGATCAGAGGTACCCGCCCTTCGTACCCACCCTTGTCCTCCCTGTTTACCCTCCTTTAGCCACACTTGACCTCCCTTGCCCACCCTGTTTACACTCTTTTACGCACCATTGTTTTCCCTTGCCCACCAATGCCTCCCCCACTTTGCCTAGTCCGTGTAACCACCCATGTCCACACCTGCCCACCCTTCCCCAGTCTGTTCCACCCTCGCCCACACTTGCCTACATATCCTTGTCCTCCCTTGCCCATCCTACGTAGCCATCCTTGTCCCCCTTGCCCCCCCCCACCCCTTTATCCTCCGGTTCCTCAAGGGATTTCGATTAATCTTCACATAAGTTGGTCTGAGCAGGAGTGTCTCGTTTTGTTCTGCCCTTTTTCTTTAAGGGCTTCCATTTTTTTTATATTCTGCCGCAGCAAAATTAAAACTCTTGTCTCTCGAAACATGTTCTTCAATCTTTAATACTCAAGTCAGACGGAGCGAAAGTACCCTCTATTCCCTCTTCCCCTTCCCCTTCCCCACCCCTCCTGTCCCCTACACGATCCTAGCCTCCCCTCCCCTAACCTACCCTACCCTACCTCCATCCCCCGCCTTTTTTTTCCCCCAAACTCGTTGTAAGTTCGTAAATGTTTCATGAGTTTGCCACCATTTGTCAAGAGGAAAAATGAACTCCCGCGTCTGTAAATTGTTAATTCGCTCCGCCGTGCTGGTAACTGTTGCTTTCCTGGTGTTCTTTGATTATAATCTTTCATGAGCAGATGAAAAGAGAGCACACACACACACACACACACACACACACACACACACACACACACACACACACACACACACACACACACGTGGCCTTCAGTTTTTACGGGCAAAGTCGGGAGGAATCTTGTCAACTTAATGTCTCAGGTTGCACCAATACCCTTATGAGCTAATCCGAATACACACACAAAAAAAAAAGACTCGCGGTCTTCAATTTTTACGGCCAAAGTCTGGAGGAGTCTTGTTGTCAGCTTAATGTCTCAAGTTGCACCCAGACCCTTACGAACTGTTCCGAACACACACACACACACACACACACACACACACACACACACACACAACACCACCACCCCCGTCTCCCAAACATCCTTGACCCCTCCAAACAATACCCACCCAAACACCCAAATATCCCCCACCCCTCCAACCCCCTATCCCGACCCCACACAAGCCGTTCTCCAATCTTCAGTCCGGTCCCAGACACGCCCCGGCACCGCGGCGGCTCGCCAGGCCCTCGAGGCGGCGGCGCTGCGTAGCCCTCGCTGTGATGTAAGGTCGGAAGAGGCGGCGTCGGGCGGGGTAATGGCGGGCCCCGAGCGTCTAATGGGTGCACACGCTCCATATGGCCTTGATTTGCCTGCTGACGGAACAGTGACGACCGGCGCGAGTAAGGTCTGCAAATGGGTTTGACCCTCACCCTCACCGCGCGGCGCTAGAGGGCGAGGGCTTGGCATGGCTGGCGTTCTGGTCTAGTCCTTTGGCGTGGTCTGAGCGTGTTGCCCTCAAGCCTGTGCCGGAGAGGAGGTGCCGAGGAGGTGGAAGATAACGTGTGAGCTCTTGGTCTCGCTCTCACCGTGGCTACAGTGTGTCGGCCTTAATTAAGAGTGAAGCGTGGTGAAGAGGGCGAGGGCTGGAGGAGGAGGGGTACGGGTGGGCTCTCGTTCTCGCTTTCGACGTGGTTAAAGTGTGTCGCCCTTAATTAAGAGTTGTGACGCGAGGAGGTGAAGAGGCCGAGGCCGAGGACTTGCGAGGCTCTTAATTTCGCCCTCGTTGTGGCCTCATGCCGTGACGATGTTCTCCCTCACACTCCAAGGCGAAAAAAAAGCAGTAAAAGTATGACGAAAACGAAGAAAAAAAGGAGCAAGTGAGGAACACGAATGACCCAGTTTAATCACAAGAAGGGGCGAGGCATTGATGACATTTCGCCTCATTCTCCAAGGCGAATGCGAAATGGTAGTATGTGACAAGCACGACGACATACGATGCAAGATGAAAAAAATGAATGACCAAATATACTCCGAGGCGAATATGAATCAACAAAGTCAGGTAAATCACGATATAGAGAAAGAGAATGCTGCAAATTAATTGGAGAGATAATGATGGATGGGTGATAGCATTGACGATTTTCTGCCTCACACTTCAAGGAGAACGAAAGGAAGGGAAAGGAAGGGAAAGGAAGGGAGGGAAAGGAAGGGAGGGAAAGGGAAGGGAATTGGATTGGAATTGAAAGGAAGGGAAGGAAAGGGAAGGGAATTGGATTGGAATGGAAAGGAAGGGAAGGAAAGGGAAGGGGAGGTGGAGAGGGTGTCGGCTGGGAATAGTTCGTCGGGTGTAACAATAAACCAGTTGCAATAATGTGTAATTTCGCTGCCCTGATAATGATCCAGTATGTAATTTAGGTCATACAAAATTTAGGGTTACATTTCCAGGAAGATGCATCACTAATTAAGGTCACCTGGTACATTATTCACCTGTCATGTGTCACCTTGCTTGATTATGACCTTTTCTATCCTGTAATTATTTTTATTTTTTGTCTTGTATTTCTTTTTTATGCATTTTTCTTATACGAGACAATTTTAATGTTCCATTTCATTACAACGTCCATCTTCATGTTTTGAAATTTTTTGCTGACAGCGAAAAAAAAAAGTTGAGGGACTGAGCACTCAACTCTGCATGGCCACGTTTGTTTTTTTTTGTTTGTTTTTTACTTCTTTTTCGCACTTGTATATTTTATCGATATATACTGATTTATTTTTATATTTTTCTGTATATCATTTCTTCATGAATTCTCTTTGGTGATTAAAAAAAGTTGAAAGACTGAGCGCTCTACTGTGCACACGTCTTTTCTCTTGTTTTTTGATACTTTCTGTATTATACTTCAGTGTATTTATTTACTTATTTATTCGTATTAATCATACTTTTTTTCAGTATTTTCGTTGTTGAAAGTAAAAAAAAATGAAGGACTGAGCGCGCCACTCTGCACACCTTTTTTTACTTTCTTCTTTTCGTACTTTCTTCATTCTATTAATTTTTCGTCTTGGGCGGGTCATCTTAACGACAAATTCTTCCATTCAGAATCACATTATCATTACTCTACCTTTTTTAGACTTTTTTGCCCTTGAGCTTTCTCCTCTACGTCCTGCAGCAGTCCATGTTATGTTATCACGTCCATCATTGCCTTCCCTCCTTGTTTATAAGAACATAAGAACATAAAAACATAAGAACGTAGGAGTCTGCAAGAGGCCGGTAGGCCTGTACAAGGCAGCTCCTTTGAACCTAAGCTCCCGTGTATCTAACCCCACCTAATATCGCTGTCCATTAATTTATCTATTTTTTAATGTGACAATTGTAATGGCACTCACCACATGACTGCTAAGCCTATTCCACTCATCCACAACCCTGTTAGTAAACCAATTTTTGCCTTATATTCTTTCAACCTTTCCATTATGTCATATTTCAAGCCCTCCCTAGCCCGCCACTCGACGTCGTGTCGCGTCCGTCACGGCGCGGGACAGCTGCGACAGTATTCCAGCGGCCATGACAGTAACACTCCCAGGCAGAGGCGACACCTGGAGGCACGTGTACAGGTGTGTGTGTGTGTGTGTGTGTGTGTGTGTGTGTGTGTGTGTGTGTGTGTGTGTGTGTGTGTGTGTGTGTGTGTGTGTGTGTGTGTGTGTGAAAATCTTCGAAAGAATAATCAACCTACGACTCAGGTGTCACCTGGAGGAAAATAACCTTAATAACCCGTCCCAGTATGGCTTCAGGGCAGGGAGGAGCACTACGTCATCCATCTCCATCGTCAGCGAAAAAGTAACACTCACTAAAGGACAAGGAGTAAACTGCACTATTATCCAACGCGACATCAGCAAAGCGTTTGATAAAGTCTGGCTACAGGGCCTGCAATACAAAATACTTCAACTCCGACTGCCAGAGCTAACGGAAAAACTGTTATGTAGCTTCCTTGATCAGCGCTCAGCTTCCATTCGGGTCAAGTCAGCAATATCCTCCCCATTCCCCCTGCACAGCGGGGAGCCACAGGGCAGCGTGTTATCACCAGCGCTCTTCATCACCTACACCTCTGACATGCCCCGGCCTGGTAATAGAAGCTGTATGGATATATATTATGCTGACAACGCGACACAAATAGTGACCTCCAACGGTACCCTAGACCACCATGACGCCCTGGTCGTGCAGGAGGCGAACAGACTCAACACATTCGAAAAAAAGTGGAAGATCAAAACAAATACAATCTTCCAAACAATTATTCCCAATTCTTTGACAAAACTCAGCTATCACCTTCTTCAACACCAAACATCCTCGGTCTATCCTTAACTCAAAATCTCAACTGGAAACTTTATATCTAATCTCTTACTAAATCAGCTTCCTCGAGGCTGGGCGTTCTGTACCGTCTCCGCCAGTTCTTCTCCCCCGCACAGTTGCTATCCATTTACAGGGGTCATGTCCGCCCGCGTATGGAGTATGCATCTCGTGTGTGGGGGGGGCTCCACTCACACAGCTCTCCTTGACAGAGTGGAGTCAAAGGCTCTTCGTCTCATCAGCTCTCCTCCTCATACTAATAGTCTTCTACCTCTCAAATTCCGCCGCCATGTTGCCTCTCTTTCTATCTTCTATCGATATTTTCATGCCGACTGCTTTTCTGAACTTGCTAACTGCATGCCTCCCCCCCTCCCGCGGCCCCGCTGCACACGACTTTCTACGCATGCTCATCCCTATACTGTCCAAACCCCTTATGCAAGAGTCAACCAGCATCTTCACTCTTTCATCCCTCACGCTGGTAAACTTTGGAACAATCTTCCTTCATCTGTATTTCCTCCTGCCTACGACTTGAATTCTCTCAAGAGGAGGGTATCAGGATACATCTCCTCCCGAATTTGACCTCTCCTTATGGACACTCCTTTGACCTCTATTTAGGAGCAGTAAGTAGTGGGGTGTTTTTTCTGTATGCCCTTGAACTGTCTCCTTAGCTGTAAAAAAAAGAAGAAAAAAAAAGAAAAAGAAAACAGACAAATTCGCTGTGGTCGCACTCGGCAGGAAAAAATTAAATGACATACAAATACAGGGCAACACCATCTCCCATCAAAAACAATGCCAGATATTAGGCCACAAAGTGACATCCACCGGCCTGATCGTTAAACATATCAACGGTAAAACTAAGAAAGTTAAAACAGCCCTCACATCTCTAAACAAATTTTGTCTCTTCACAGAGCGGCTCAATCTATATCTAATAAAGACTAAGATACTTCCTATACAAGACTACTCACCCACCCCGACACACAAGGTCTCCCACACCAAGATGTTACAGCTTCAGAGGCTGCAGAACAAAGCCCTGAGATTTGCCACCGGACAGAAATACCCGTACACGGAAAACACAGCAGCGCAACGCCGCAGAGTCAGAGTACAACTAGTCAGCATAAGGCTACGGGAGGCCGCCGGCAGGATATGGGAGAAACTAGACCAGCAAGACGACGTGAACTACACCCACGTCAAGGAGCTTGACGGTAGCACGAACTTGGTCTACCCCTGGTTTCCGCGCAGCTTGAAGTAACTACGAGAACAGCCGCCCACACATCACTTCACACAAGTGACACCATAGCTTAGCTTAGCTCTCTACACACACACAAATCAACCCCCCCCCCCCCGACAGCACGCCGGGGGTATACAAATAAGGTGCCCGATAAACAATAACTACACCAGAACAACTAACGAACCTACACCATACAACTGTACACTCCTACTGTCTTTCCTATTCCCCACCTGTACCTCACCACTAACCCACTTCCTCTTCGTGCTATACCCTTGATTAAGAGAGAGAGAGAGAGAGAGAGAGAGAGAGAGAGAGAGAGAGAGAGAGAGACTAAAAGATAAAATACATGACCCCGTTTGTTGCTTTCCAGCTTTAACATTTTTTTCGGTTGTTTGTTAATACCAAATTTTAAGAAACACACACACACACACACACACACACACACACACACACACACACACACACACACACACACACACACACACACACACACACACACACACACACACACACACACACACACACACACTTTTCTTTTTCATATGTTTGCTTTGCTGATCATAATCTTCCCAACTCCAGCATGTTTTTTTTTTCTTTCTCTCGCTCTCTCTCCCTCTCTCTTTTTTTCTTCCCCTCTTTCCTCCCCTTATCCGCGTCATTCCCTTCATCCCTTCCTTCTTTCTTTTTCTTCTGTTTCTCTGTCACAGCATTCCTGGAACGTTAAGCAGTCCTGGTGTGTGTGTGTGTGTGTGTGTGTGTGTGTGTGTGTGTGTGTGTGTGTGTGTGTGTGTGTGTGTGTGTGTGTGTGTGTGTGTGTGTGTGTGTGTGTGTGTGTGTGTGTGTGTGTGTGTGTGTGTGTGTGTGTGTGTACTGCCAAAAGCGATGTGCTTCCAATAGCCAAACCTCAGTAATGTATATATGTATGTATGTATGTATGTATGTTCGTATGAATGTATGTTTGAATGCTGAATATGGAATAGCTATGAGGGTTTATTTGTTTTAATTTCGCTTCTCCGTGTGTGAATGGCTTTCCTGTATGTATGTATGTATGTATGTATGTATGGGGCTTATCTAAATGCCTCTCTGTCTGTCTCTGTCTGTCTTCCCGCCTCTCTATCCGCCTGTCTGTTCACCAGTCCGTCTTGCTACACCTTACCACACCTTGCTTACCTACCTGTCTATCTACCAATTTGCGTGTTTAAATCCTACACCTATTTCTATCTGATAATTTTGATTGTATTTCGTCTAATTAACTTACCCTTTAATCTTACTAATACCCTTACTAATAACATAGAAATATGACTAAACTTACTACTAAACTCACCTCTGATATCCATTACCGGCCTTTCTAGCTTTCGTTCCTTCCACCTGTTCTGAGGCCATGTTAGTATACTCATTATATTACCTGTCCCCACCCGTAAAACAAGTAAATGTTACCTGTCCGTCTCTCTTTATTTCCAGGCCTATCCTGAAGGCATTAAATATAGAAGAAAAAAAATGAAGAAGCAGGTCAGGAGCGCAATAACCTAAGTCCAGGAGTTGTATTGGAGTTGGAACGCGCGGAGCAATTTTTAGACTCCTGGATTCTCCTGTTCGGGTGAATTGCCTCCTCGCCTTCCAAGACTTGAAGCGTCCAGGTGGTGATCTAATTTGGTCCGCCATTATCTGCCTCCCCTCCCTCCTTCCCCCACCCCTGCCCTCAGTCTTTAGGGGATCAGCCATCCTCTGTTGGACGCGTCAATACCAAGATCAGTGTAAAGTCCCGCGGCCAAATGTCAAGTTGTCATGGAATGGGAAGTGTGCCGTGATTTGCGTGTGTGTGGGTGTGGGTGGGTGGGGGGGTGGGGGGAATTGTGTTTTCCTTGTTGATCCCTAGAAATGCTCGTCATATTAAAAATGTAGAGTTGTAGATGAAAAGGTGACAAAAATAGAATAGGATGCAAAACAAAGAAAATTAAGGAGATTAAAAAGAAAACGAAGGAGAAAGAAACGAAGGAAGGATAAAAAGGAAAAGAAAATTATATATAAAGGTAATTACAGCTAAAGCAATAATCACCAATGCAATTTATATGAAACGAACGAATGGTTCACGTCATGTAAAAAATGACAAACTGAGTGACGATCAACCGTGCAATGAAACGACAAAACAAAATAATTCATTACAGCGAAAAATTCCCCATTCCAGTCCGTCCTCTGGTGAGTGGACGGCAAACACAATCAACAAACAAAAAATCAACAAACATAATCAAGATGAGTCTGGGATTTAATTGCTTTGTCTGTTTAGTATATGGAACGTTATTATTATTGTTCTATTTGGTTTTATATTTAGCAGTGGCAACACAGATGTTCTCTTGGCTGCCTTTTAAGCCACTCGTGAATAATATTTTTACCATAGTTGAATTTGCGATGAACGAAATGAAATCGAGTAACACTTTTGCTTCATACAATTTTCTTTTTTTCTGTATCAACACATTTTATCACCTGACGAAATGCCTCTGCGGCCCCCGTGTGCGACTTCAGATTCCGAACAAAACGAAACACGATGAAACGCGATATAACACGATGAAACACGATGAAACAATAAGGGCAAGGAAAGTACAGCTCGGACGAAAACATTTGGAAGCTTTTCTGTTCTTGCTTCTGAGTCCCTTGTCAAGAAGTGTAAAGCTTTGGCACACACACACACACACACACACACACACACACACACACACACACACACACACACACACACACACACTCCCCTCTTCACACACACACACACACACACACACACACACACACACACACACACACACACACACACACACACACACACACACACACACACACACACACACACACACACACACACACACACACACACACACACACACACACACACACACACACACACACACACATACACACAAAAAAAATAGAAAAAAAAGTGATGAGCAACTTGTCAATGAAGACTCAAAACTTTGGGAACAAAAATGACAGCAAAACACGCGTGACCTGTGCTTAACTTTTGTATGTCTGTCTGTCCGGTTGTCTGCCCGCCTGTCTTCCTGTCTTTCTTAATGTCTGTCTGTCTGTGTGATACATGAGGCCAGGCATTACACAACACAGCCGGGCAGCGGCGTCGCAATCATAGTCGTGTACAGGAGGCTGGACTGAAGGTTACTGCATCAGCCTGAGAAGTCTCAGGAATAAGATGGATTTACTTAAGGAAAATCACTCCTAGGAAAAAAAATCAACATTATAGCAAAGGAGTTCAATTTTGGGAATTTTTTGTGTTGGAAGAAATTCCCAGCACATTAGAATGCAACAATGCCACATTAGACAGACCTCTCTGTTTGTCTGCCTGCATATACACGCCTCTCGTATTTACAATAGACATAAAAGAAGACACTGTCTGGCTTCCATCTCTGGCATAAAGATTTATGTACTTTTAACGATGTCAACAAAGCTCTCTCTCTCTCTCTCTCTCTCTCTCTCTCTCTCTCTCTCTCTCTCTCTCTCTCTCTCTCTCTCTCTCTCTCTCTCTCTCTCTCTCTCTCTCTCTCTCTCTCTCTCTCGACCCCCTCCTAACTGAGAGAGAGAGAGAGAGAGAGAGAGAGAGAGAGAGAGAGAGAGAGATTATGGATGATTATAACTTCAGTGATAAAAAAAAAAACAAGATAAAAATATTAAGACGAAAGATTCAAATGCTCGTATTCCGAAGATGGAGGAGGAGGAAGGGAGAGAAAGATTTAGAGGAACAAAAAACAAGAGTAATTTTCAATATAATCTTAATAAAGTAGTGCGCGCGTGTGTGTGTGTGTGTGTGTGTTTGTGTGTGTGTTTGTGTGTGTAGGAAGCGATAATTTCTCTCTATATGTGTGTATGACCATTTGCTTCACACACTCACACACACACACACACACACACACACACACACACACCTCATATACACATTTTATCGAGGTGATAACTCATATCTATTGACAAGCTCATACGTTTAGGAGGAAGAGGAGGAGGAGGAGGAGGGGGAGGAGGAGAAGGAGAAAGAGGAGAAGAAGAAGGAAAAGGAGGAGGAGGAAAAGGAGGAGGAGGAGGAGGAGGAGGAGGAGGAGGAGGAGGAGAATAAGAAAAGGAATAAGAAAAGGAAGAAACAGGAGAAGGAAGGGAAAGATAAGGAGGACGATAAAAATGAAAAAAAGGATGAAAATGGAGATGGGGATGAGGAGTAAAAGAAGAATAAGAACAAGAACAAGCAAAAAGAGAAAGAAGAAAAAAGAAGAAAAAGGAAATAATAAAAATGAATAGCAGAAAACACATAACACCAGAATAAGAAGACGAAGAACACGAAAGCAGCCGAAACAGAAGGAAAGTAAGACATGATACAGCCTTCATAAATGTACAAGACCCTCACACGGCAAAAAGTATCAAAGGGTCATATTCGTAAAACATTTCGCCGCCCAAGCACACACATTAGGCAAGGCTTTCGTAAGAGTTTAGGGCATTTCCACAGCTAGATTTATGACCCTGGTGGTAGTCTGAGAAGGCTTCTTCACCATGAACATGAAAAAGAAACTCATGAGAACCCAAATAATCCGCTGTTTAGTTTTTGGAGATAGTTGATGTGAGGCAGAAGCGTCTGATGATACCGAGCAATATGTTGTTAGCTCATAAACACCCTTGATAGCAATGCACGAGTGCCGGCTGCTCTTCCTCCAGCCAACCAACCTTCCTAGGCGATGGCACAGCAGCAGCAGGCAGGATAAAATCTACATTATAACTACCGTCCTCCATTCTCATAAAATTCCCCATAACAAACACCAAGGAAACGCAGAGAGAAAAACTGACAGACTAACAAAAAAATTAGAACAGACAACGGGTATTATAGAAGGGCCGGGTACAGAACCCGCATTGGTAATTCAGACCGCGAACCACCGAAAACCTTTTCACCAGTCACTTAGGAAAAAAATGAGACAAGTGAAGTAAAAGTATAAAAAACAAAACAAAAATAAATACTGAAGGGAAAAACGATAAAACTAGTTGAGGTATAATTAATTGTGGAAAATTGTAGAGAAAGCGGAAAATAAAATAGGATAAAGTAGGTCAGAGCAGAAAATATATATGAAGGTTCACACACACACACACACACACACACACACACACACACACACACACACTAAAATAAAGCAACACAATGGAGGAAATGAAAAGCCGTGGGAAGCAGCGACCCGCAACTCAACAACACAATGAACCACCGGAGAGAGAGAGAGAGAGAGAGAGAGAGAGAGAGAGAGAGAGAGAGAGAGAGAGAGAGAGAGAGAGAGAGAGAGAGAGAGAGATTCCGTAAGCCTCTCGCGTAATCCAATGTATATGTTCGTCTTCCTTCACGCTCATCTATTATTTCTCATCTTGTTTCTATCTTCTTGTCCTCTGCTTGTCATCTTTAGTTTGTGGTGTTCTTTATATCTCCTCTTTATTCTAAGCTTGTGTAATTTCCTTTTTCTTCTTCTTTTTCTTCTTTCCTTTCCCACTGCTCCTCCACCAACTCCTCTCCTTCTGTCTCCTCCTCTTCTTTTTCGTCCTCCTCCTCCTCCTCCTCCTCCTCCTCCTCCTCATAAATCATAATTATTCACCACCTTCAATCTCCATCACTTTTCACACTCTTCCACACCTTCTTTCCCACCAAAATATAAATAAATAAACAAATAAAATAACGAAACACACACACACACACACACACACACACACACACACACACACACACACACACATACAGACACCACACATCTCCGGAGCCCCACTGCCCCCACCCCCTACACATTTCTAAAATAAACCAATAAAATAAATCCACGCGGCGGTAAAATACTGGGAGGTAATAAAAAGACGATGAAACATCTCCCCTTTTTTCCCTCCGAACTAAATAACGCAGCGGCTGCCCCTTCACGGTCTCCAGGAATCTCTGTTCCCATCAAGCCAAGGAGGAAGGGATGGGAGGGAAGGAGGGAGGTGGGAGGGGAATGGAGAGGGGAAAGAAGGGAAGGAAAGGGAGGACGCAAAGAAGACTGGGCGAGGAAAGAAGAGGGAAAGAGGGGTAGGATAGAGGGGAAAGGGAGGGGAAAGAAGGGGAGGAAAAGAGGAACGGGTTGGAGGGAAAGAGGAGAGGAAAGAAGGGGAGGAACAGAGGGGTAGGTATGAGGGAAAGGGGAGAGGGAAGAAGGGGAGGATATGAGGGGTAGGTATGATGGGAAGGAGAGAGGAAAGAAAGGGAGGAAAATAAGGGATGTGGACAAGAAGAGAGGAAAGGAGAAAAGAAAAAGAAAGATAAGGAGTAAATGTGGGAGGAAAAAAGGGGAGAGAAAGATGTGGATAGGGGGAAGAGGAAAGAAAAGAAAAGGAGGAAGAGGGGGGAGGGAAGTGACGAGAGGAGAGACAGGGAGGGAAAGAGGATAGGGAAAAGAGGAAAGGAATGCGGAGGGAAAAAGGGAGTGAGAAGGAGAGAGGAAAGAAAGGAATGTAATAAAAGAGTTTGATAACAGAAAAGGGAGGAGCGGATAGCAGATGGGAGGGGAAGATTCGTGGGGTGAAAGAAGGCGAAGGGGGATTATGAGTGAGGAAGGGGAGCAAGGTAAGTGTGTGAAGGGGAAGGGAAGGGAAGGGAAGGGGAGGGAGGGATGGAGGTAAAGGGAAGAGAAATCTGCCTTTTATTTCATTTCATATTCTCTCTTCCTCCCACTCACTTCATTGTTTTGTCTCTTTTCTTTTATTCCAAATCTTTTCTTTCTCTCTTTTTATGCTCTCTAAGGCGCTTAACTTCCGGCCATCTCTCTCTCTCTCTCTCTCTCTCTCTCTCTCTCTCTCTCTCTCTCTCTCTCTCTCTCTCTCTCTCTCTCTCTCTCTCTCTCTCTCTCTCTCTCTCTCTCTCTCTCTCTCTCTCTCTCTCTCTCTCTCTCTCTCTCTCTCTCTCTCTCTCTCTCTCTCTCTCTCTCTCTCATGAAGTCAGTGATGCAACCAATGTATCTAATATTTTTCTTTCTTGGCACTGATAAAATGATTACGAATTATTTTTACTATTATTATTATTATTATTATTATTATTATTACTATTATTATTATTATTATTATTATTATTATTATTATCATTATTATTATTATTATTATTATTATTATTATTACTATTATTATTGTTATTATAATCAGTAGTAGTAGTAGTATCGTTATTATAATCAGTAGTAGTAGTAGTAGTAGTAATAGCAGCAGTAGTAGTAGTAATAGCAGTAGTGGCAGTAGTAGTAGTAGTAGTAGTAGTAGTAGTAGTAGTAGTAGTAGTAGTAGTAGTAGTAGTAGTAGTAGTAGTAGTAGTAGTAGTAGTAGTAGTAGTAGTAGCAGTAGTAGCAGTAGTAGTAGTAGTAGTAGCAGTAGTAGTGGCCGTAGTAGTAGTAGTAATAGTAGACTATAGAAAGACTATGATACACAACATTAAAACCAAGTGCCCTAGCTTAGTTATGTATGTCGAAAATACCTATACATACCCGACCGACTTATACATAAATAGCCAAAGTGGAAAAGTGAAAGTGTTAAAATCATCTGAGGGAACAACACAAGGTGACCCAATAGCCATGGCTATGTACGCCCTGGGCCTATCAGTCCTCCAAAATGAAATCGCGTTCGCAGAAACACGGGTGAAACAGGTGGCTTATGCGGATGACCTCTCAGGTGCTGGTAAAATCTCAGACTTAAAAGGGTGGTGGGACACTGTGAACACCGCCGGCCCTGAGATAGGATACATCCCTAACGCCACCAAGTCTGTCCTTATTGTCAAACCTGAACATTATGACCATGCCGCAGAAACTTTTAGAGGAAGTGGCGTCATTGTGACAAAAGACGGACAACGACACTTAGGTGCAGTGATCGGGACAGAGGTATATAAGAAGGAGTACGTGGGAGACAAAGTAGCTGAATGGGTGAAGGAAATACAAGCTTTGTCTGCCATTGCCAAGACTGAGCCACACGCTGCCTATTCAGTGTACACCCACGGCATCCAACATCGGTGGACGTTCCTGATGCGCACCATCCCCGGCATCAGTCCACTCCTCCGACCACTGGAAAATGCCGTCAAGAATGTATTCTTGCCGGCGCTGGTGAAATCTCATGCTTTGGGGGAGGAGGAGAGGGATATCTAGCACTTCCCCCAAGACTGGGTGGGATGGGGATCACCAACCCTGAGAAGCTGGCAGATAAGGAGAACCAAAACTCCATCAGCATTACCAGGTCACTCATCAACAGGATCATCGCTCAGGAGGCAGAGGGCGAGATAGACCAAACAGAAATAAGAGAAATTAAAAGAAAAATCTCAGAAGAAAGGCAACAGGCTCAAAAAGACGAGCTGGACCGTCTTACACACCACCTGTCCACAGAAATGGGTAGAAAAATACACACAGCACGGGAGGCAGGCGCCTCTAACTGGCTAACGTCATTACCAATCAGAGCAAAGGGCTTCAGCCTCAACAAACAAGAATTTGTCGACGCCATTGCTCTGAGATATGGCTGGCCGATTGAGGGACTGCCTGATCTCTGTGGATGTGGATCACCAAATGATGTCACCCACACCGTGACATGTAAAAAAGGAGGCTTCGTCTGCATTCGACACGATGAAGTGAGGGATCTGACAGCCAGCATGCTCGGGGAGGTATGCCAAGACGTCACTACCGAGCCGGCACTGCTTCCCCTGGACGGCGAACACCTTCGGTACAGGACAGCCAATACCTCACAGGAGGCACGGGTTGATGTAAGTGCCCGCGGATTCTGGGTGCGCGGACAGCGGGCGTTCATGGACATCCGCATATTCGACCCGATGGCTGCCTGTCACCGTGAGCTGCCCCTCCAAGCCGCCCACCACAGGAACGAGCAGAAGACAAGGGCATACGGTGAAAGAATCCAACATGTGGATCAGGGCAGCTTCACCCCCCTCGTCTTCACCACATCCGGCGGGATGGGTCCCAGGGCCCAATGCTTCTACGCACGCCTCGCGGAACTAATCTCAGAAAAGAAGCATCAGCCAAGGAGTCACGTTGTCGCCTGGATGAGGTGTCGCCTCTCGTTCTCCCTGCTCAGGTCGGCCATCCTATGTCTCAGGGGCACCAGACACTCTGGCCCAAAAGCCACCAACATCTCCAATATGGACTATGAAGCCACAGTGGTGGAGAGTGACATTAGGGTGGGTCGGGAGTGACTTGAGTAGGGAAGGAAAGGGGGATCTGGACGTAATAGATGATAGGTGATTTAGTGTCAGGTAGTATTAGTGATATGGTTGGATGCCACAGTCATTAGTGAACAGAGTTGGGGCTAATGACCTCCAAGCTATGGAGCCCTCCATGATTATGTGTCGGGAAAATAAACATGGGTGGAGGTATCATTTATGTAGTAGTAATATTATTATTATTATTATTAGTAGTAGTAGTAGTAGTAGTAGTAGTGGCAGTAGTAGCAGCATCAACATCACCACTACATTTCCGTTATCTCCCGCACCACTAAACGAACCTTCCGCTTTACTGACCTCATTCTCTCGGCACAAACAGTACTATATAAATATAATTAATACAAAACCCCTGACAACATAATTATTACAATGATAAATGCAAATGCGACGAGGCAAAAATGATGATCAACGTAAAAGAAAAAAAAGTAGATGAACTGAGATAAAAATAAATAAAAAACAAATCCGGGAATAATTATAACGAAGCGAGGCGGAGGGAGAGGAATGATTAATGAGGTCATATAATGAAGGAAAAAAAGCCTGGGATACACGATGCAAAGATGGATTTTTAGTGTTTTGTATTTCAGGGAGGAAGTGTGTGTGTGTGTGTGTGTGTGTGTGTGTGTGTGTGTGTGTGTGTGTGTGTGTGTGTGTGTGTGTGTGTGTGTGTGTGTGTGCGCGTGCGCGGGTTTAAAAGTGTAATGGAAAATATAAAGGAAGGTAAGTGAGATATAGACAGAAAGATAAAAGATACACTTACTACTACTACTACTACTACTAGTATCATTACATAGGCATAAACAAGAGTAACACTAACAAGAGCAAGAAGAACAATAACACCCAACAACAACGATAACAAAAACAACAACGGTAAATCTCTCGCCATGACTGACTCGCAACGACTTTCTTCCATGACAAAGAAAGAAAAGGAAAATAATGAAAAAAAGCTAAAAGAGATAAAAGTCGAATTATCGAGACACAAGACTGTTTTGCATACTAACTTTTTATCCGTCCTCCTCCTCTTCCTTCCCCCCTTTACCCTCCTCGGCCCCATTCCCCGTCCCTTGTTAATCAGTGCTGACGATGATTAGCACACCATCTCTAGACATCAAAATACTGAATGACGTTTTAATGTGTGGTGGCTTGCCCCCCCTTTCCTCTCTCTCTTTTTCTTCTCTTCTCTTCTCTTCTCTTCTCTTCTCTCTCTCTCTCTCTCTCTCTCTCTCTCTCTCTCTCTCTCTCTCTCTCTCTCTCTCTCTCTCTCTCTCTCTCTCTCTCTCTCTCTCTCTCTCTCTCTCTCTCTCTCTCTCTCTCTCTCTCTCTCTCTCTCAAGGAATTTCCAAGATCCAATGACTGTCTTCGCCCTCACGTTTATTAAATTGGTGAGAGAGAGAAATTCCCTGTCCTCTTCCTGGCGGGTTCGTGCCGTTCTTCCGCCGGTGGGTCGTGTCGCGTTGGTCGGGTTTTGTCAACTTTGGATCCCTTTGCGGCGGGAGTCACACGGGGAGGTGAATTGGGCCTGTGTTCCTGACCTCTTTTACCCCCATTCTCATCTCCCTTTCTTTCTTCTTTTTTTTCATTTCCTTTTGTTCTCCTTTCCACTCTGTTTCTTTCGATTTCCTTGACTTCCTTTTTCATCGCTTTTCGTTTTTCCCGATTGTTTTGTTTGTTTAGTTATCTTACAAAGGGAGAGATAAGATGGAGAGAGAAAAGGAGGAGGAGGAGGAGGAGAAGGAGGAGGAGGAGGAGGAGGAAGAGGAGTTTATTGAAGAACCGTAGGATTGACAGAAGGTAGTGATTGCGGTTATGATGAAAGGAGGAAGAAAAGAGGAGGAGAAATTTTAATAATAATAATAAGAAGAAAGAAAGAAAGAAAGAAAGAAAGAAAGAAAGAAAAAAAGAAAGAGAAAGAAAGAAAGAAAGAAAGAAAGAAGAAGAAGAAGAAGAAGAAGAAGAAGAAGAAGATGACGAAGAAGAACAGGAAGAAGGACAATGATAAGAAGATAAAGACGGGCAAATTTTAGTTCATAATGAGGGTATCTCCTTCAAAGGGTATTCGAGGAGGAGGAGGAGGAGGAGGAGGAGGTAGAGGAGGAGGTAGATAAGGATGAAGACGAAGAAGAAATATATATGAACAAAATGGGTGAAAGAACAGGAGGAGGCTGAAGAACAAGAGTAGGAGAAAGACGAGAAACGATGATGACGATGATGACGATAATGATGTTAAGGAGGAGGAGAAAGTGAAGGGGCAGGAGAAAACAAAGAAGAGGCACAAGACGAGACAATAGTGGAGGAAGGAGCCAGTACAATAATGATCGGTTTCGATGTGAGAAGAAAGAAGTGAGGTGAAGAGGAGGAGGCGAAGAGGAGGAGCAGGAGGAAGAGGGGGGTGGGAAGAAAGAAAGATATGGGAAATTAAAGATGGAGGGTTATGAATGGGATCCTTGAGAAGTGGGAGAAGGGAGGAGACTAATAGTGACGAGGGGAGAGGAAAGGAGAAGGGAGGGGAAAGGAAGTAAAAGAAAGATAAAAAAATAAAGTGAACTGAAGGGAAGGAAGGGAAGGGAAGCGAAGGAAGAGAGAGGAAGGAAATTCATTATAAACACGACGATCCTCGACATTTGATAAGCTTCTGAACTCTTAAAACTAATAGTAATAATAAATACGGATAAAGTAAATTGATAAATATGGCGTCGACGCTAAATATTAATTAATGGCTTTGCTGTGCTCCGAATCCTCCCACTGGTGCAGAAATATCATGATGGCACATTATCTAATGACGCGAACATAATAATGATGATAGTGATAATGATCATACTGCTACCACCACCAACACCACTACAACTACTACTACTACCACTACCACTACCACTACTACTACTACGACTACTACTACTAATAATAATAATACTAATACTACAACCACAGCAAAGCAAAGGGAATATGATGATAAAAATGAGAAAGAAAACAAAACAAAAAGTAAATGAAAGGAAGACGAACACGAGGAAGAGAAAGTGGAAGGGGAAGGGAAGAGTTAGGTGATAGTAATAATAATAATAATAATAATAATAATAATAATAATAATAATAATAATAATGGTAGTCATAATAATAACCGACCTTCCGCGGCGCCTCGATAAAGCCTGAGCAGCGACTTCCCTTCACGTTCCCTCCCCGCCACGTCACCTTCCCGGCGGCTGGAGTGACAATATCGACGTTTTCCTCTTCTCTCTCCTTCCTCTCCTTTTTCCATCCTTCTCTTCCACTTCTCCTCCTCTTTCTTGTTTCTTTTACTCTCCTCCCTCCCTTTTTTAGTTTCATCTTCCTCTTTTTTTTTCATTCTTCCTCCACTTTTTTCTCCTCCTCCTTTATATAACCCTTACTCTTTTCTTAATCTCTTCTATTCCTTTCTTTATCTCCTCTTCCTCTTGTTTATTTCTTCCTCCTCCTCCTTTCTTTTACGCTCTGCTTTCCTTCCTCTTCCCTACAGTCTTACATTTTTTCACTATTTTACTCTTCATTTTAATATTTTTACTTCCGTTTGATTTTTCTCTTCCTCTTCCTCTTCTCTTTTTCTGCTCCTCCTCCTTTTTCTCTCTGCTTCTCTTCCTCTTTCACTATATTTTTCTCTTCCTCTTCTCTTTTTCTCCTCCTCTTCCTTTTTCTCTGTGCTTCTCTTCCTCTTTCACTATATTTTTCTCTTCCTCTTCCTCTTCTCTTTTGCTCCTCCTCTTCCTTTTTCTCTCTGCTTCTCATCCTCTTTCACTATATTTTTCTCTTCCTCTTCCTCTTCTCTTTTTCTCCTCCTCTTCCTTTTTCTCTCTGCTTCTCTTCCTCTTCCTCTTCTCTTTTTCTCCTCCTCTTCCTTTTTCTCTCTGCTTCTCTTCCTCTTTCACTATATTTTTCTCTTCCTCTTCCTCTTCTCTTTTTCTCCTCCTCTTCCTTTTTCTCTCTGCTTCTCTTCCTCTTTCACTATATTTTTCCACTTTCTTTTTGCTCTTCAGTTCTTACTTTTTCCACTCCTGCTTGACTTGACTTTGACTTTATTGACGTATTCTTCTTCTTCTCTCCTCCTCCTCCTCCTCCTCCTCCTCCTCCTCCTCCTCCTCCTCTTCCTCCTGTTCCATTTTTCCCTCTTCCTTCTGTTTGTTTCTTTTACTCTTCTTTTATTCTTTCCTACATTTTACTTTTTTTCACTTTCATTTATCTCATTTATTTTTTCACTTCTCCTTCGCTCTGATTCCCTTCCTCATTCTCCTCCTCGTCCTCCATTCGCTTCCATTTTCATCTTACCCGATCTTCTCCCCCCTTCTCTTTCTGTTCTTACTTCATCCATACTCTTCCTCGTATCGTCTTCCTTTCATCCAATCTTCTTCTTTTTTCCTCTTTTCTCCATTTGTTCTCTATCTATATCTCTTTCTTTCCTTAT
The DNA here is from genome assembly GCF_024679095.1 of Eriocheir sinensis. Taxonomy (NCBI): domain Eukaryota; kingdom Metazoa; phylum Arthropoda; class Malacostraca; order Decapoda; family Varunidae; genus Eriocheir; species Eriocheir sinensis. Next base: position 85,486 of record NW_026110310.1, on the reverse strand, counting down.
GCTTTGGTGTCCTCTCACCTCTTTCCTCTTTCCCTTCTCACACAGTCTCCTTTTCCCTGTCATTTCTTTCTCCCATACCTCCTTCCCTTCCTTCCTTTTATCCTCTCTCCTCTTCACCTTTGGTACTTCCTTGCTTCTCCTCCGTTCCTATCTAGTTTTCTCCCACATTGCCTTCTCCTCCATTCACTATCTCCCACCTCCTTCATCTTCCTTTCCTTTATCTCCCCTCTTACTTCTCTCCCTTCCTTTTTTTCATCCTATCTTTCCCTATTTCATCCTCTCCACCCTCCCTTCATTTCTTCCATTCTCTTACTCTCCCTTCCCGTCCTCTCTCTATCTATCTTCCTTCACTCTACTCCTATCATCCTTTCTTTCTTCCTCCTCCTCCTCCTCCTTCCTCCTCCTACTAATAAATCAGTACTTGCCACTCTCACAATCTTCCACCACCTTGATATATTATATTTCCCCATCTCATAAGTTTCACACATTTATTTTATCATCTCTTCTTTCTCTACCGCCAACTACTCTTCCTTCTTCCTGTTCTTTTCTTCCTGTCTCCTTCATCATCTCTTTCAGTACTTCTACTTTTTATCAGGCTATTTTTTTCTTTCTCGTTTTCCTTTACTATTCTTTTTATTTCACTTATTTTCGCTTTATTTTTTTTTTGTACTTTTTCCTGCTCTACTTCCCTACGTAATATATATATATATATATATATATATATATATATATATATATGTATATATATATGTATATATATATATGTATATATATATATATATATATGTATATATATATATGTATGTATATATATTTTTGTATATATATGTATGTATATATATATATATATATATATATATATATATATATATATATATATATATATATATATATATATATATATATATATATATATATATATATATATATATATATATATATATATATATATATATATATATATATATATATATATATATATATATATATATATATATATATATATATATATAAGGAAAGTGACCTTTATAACACTTACATATGTCCGTTCTCCTTTTCCAGGTAAGCCGCGAGATGACACCCTGAGGTAGTCATTAAGGAAAGGTAACTGTGCTTACGCTAGTCATACTTTCTCACCTGTCCATTAGCTCATTTCTCATTAACTCACCAACTGTTGCTGCTATGAGTGTACAGTTAACAAAATGATCGTTCATATTCCGGAAATGAAGTGGAACTGATTGACAAACTGATTAACTGACTGGGGCATCGCCAGGCTGCACTTTAATGTACCGTCTTTTCTCATAACATTATCCAATCCTGTTCCCCGTTGTCGCCGAGCGGTCCACTCTTTTACCGTAATTATCCTTCATGTTTTGGAAGCGAAGAAGAGCAAAGTAATACACAGCCACACAGCAATTTCTCACACTCTGTATCACCTTTTGTTATGCTCCATTCGACATGTTGCTGCAGCTTTTCCATGCTCGCCATTACACGTCTGGCAGGAAGGTAACACAACACCTTGACACGAGTATTAGCGACAAGCACATGAGGAATTCAATATCTTTTATCTAATATTAATTTTCTTTAGAATGATGAAGACAGTATAGCGGACTTTTGAAGATCAAATTATTTTTTTCGTTATTGCGAACTTGTTATACCATTTCTATAACGGAGTTAAATGAGCTATAAATAATCAAAATCACATTAAATTCACTGATGTATTTTTTTCCCAATATAACAAGAAGTTTGTTTTCGGTGCTGTTTGTTTGTCTGTTTGTCTGCTTGTTTTTCTGTCTGTCAGCAGGTTTGTGCAAAATAACAAACACGTAAAAAAATTATGAAACGCATGTGGGCATATTATTCATATATATATATATATATATATATATATATATATATATATATATATATATATATATATATATATATATATATATATATATATATATATATATATATATATATATTTTCTTAATTAATAAGAGTCATCCCTTGGTTCACAGTTCAGCGTTCATTTTCTGCGCCAGTACCGCGTCAGCCCCGCCAGGCACCGCGTAATGAGCAAGCGCGGCATCGGTTATCGAGATGAATCATTATTGAGTTTCGGAAAAGTGACGAGAATTTATAAAGAAATACCTCCAAAAAGCATTTTGTCAAAATTCTCTCTCTCTCCTCTCTCTCTCTCTCTCTCTCTCTCTCTCTCCTCTCTCTCTCTCTCTCTCTCTCTCTCTCTCTCTCTCTCTCTCTCTCTCTCTCTCTCTCTCTCTCTCTCTCTCTCTCTCTCTCTCTCTCTCTCTCTCTTTCACAACTTTCGATTCAGCGCGGCGAGAAGGGCAACAAATTTTGTATCAGGTCAAACTTAAAAATCATCTCTCTCTCTCTCTCTCTCTCTCTCTCTCTCTCTCTCTCTCTCCTCTCTCTCTCTCTCTCTCTCTCCTCTCTCTCTCTCTCTCTCTCTCTCTCTCTCTCTCTCTCTCTCTCTCTCTCTCTCTCTCTCTCTCTCTCTCTCTTTCTCTCGCCTCAATAACCGTAAAGAAAATGGTCCTCGTGTTAATCCTTATATACTTCGTTACCACCAACTCCTCCTCCTCCTCCTCCTCCTCCTCCTGCGTCTTTTCTTTTGTTTTCCTCTTCCTCCTGTTCCTCCTTTATGACGTTTTCCTTTGCTTTTGATTTTGGGTTTCTGTTTTTGCGCTTCTTTACTTTTCCTTCCTTTCTCCTTTCTTCATTAGTTTTCGATTTTAATCCCTCCTACACCTCCTCGTTTTTGTCCTACTCTGCCTGTTCTTCCTTTTCTTTCTTTTACTTCTGTTTTCATTCACTTTTCTTTCCCCTGTTCTTCCTTTATTCCCCCTTCTCCTCCTTAAGCCTACTACTTCTTTCTCATTCATTCTGCTGCTTATCCTTTTTCTTCTCTTTTTCCCCTTACTAGATATCCTCCTTTTCTTCCTCCTCCTCCTCCTTCTCCTCCTCCTGCCCTAAGTGTTTGCATGCAGCCTTCCGCGCGTCTCGCCACACCACTATCCCGACTTCGCCTTCAATAAAAGTTTCAAAGCCGCGAGATAAACTTTGGAATTAGAAAGAGTCGAGAAAAAGAGTTTAGCCGAGTTTACACAAAAGCACAGCCGAGGAGGAGGAGCAGGAGGAGGAAGTGGAAGGTTTAGTGTATGATGGTAAGGAAAAATATGAAAAAGTGCTTACATAGTGAAAGAGTTTGCATGTGGAAAGAGGTGTGTGTGTGTGTGTGTGTGTGTGTGTGTGTGTGTGTGTGTGTGTGTGTGTTTACGCTTGACCTGACCTTGAGTGAGCGCAGCAAGCCACGGCCAGTGTCCCGTTTTCTTTAACACGGCCTTCAGAAACTATGAAGAAAACGAGGAAAACATTTCACATAGGTGCCATATTTACAACTGTGAACCACATGGAACACATATAATAATAATAATAACAACGAATATCATAAATACGCATTGTTTACGTTTTTCGCATCGTTTACGGTCGCATTGTTTACGTTTTTCGCATCGTTTACGGTCGCATTGTTTACGTTTTTCGCATCGTTTACGGTCGCATTGTTTACGTTTTTCGCATCGTTTACGGTCGCATTGTTTACGTTTTTCGCATCGTTTACGGACGCATCGTTTACGTGTATCGTATCGTTTACGGGCGCATTGTTCACGGGCGTCCAAGTAACGGAATGTCTCGGAACGAGGGGGCAGTGGTGGAGGCCCCTTCCGCGAAGGTGTCGCCGGCCTGCTCCTCGACTGGGCCAGGGCCGGCAGCCTCCTCCTCTTCGGACCCCGCTCGTTTTTAGTGCCAGTCAGTGTGTTTTTAATGGACTCAGTCTTGTGTTTTTGTGTGACAGTCAGTGTGTTTTGAGGGACTCAGTCTTGTGTTTTTGTGTGCCAGTCAGTGTGTTTTGAGGGAGGTGTGTTGCAGGTTCGCAAGTGGGTGGGTAGGATGGTAAGTAGGCGTGGTGGGAGAGAGGCAGGGAGCGAGGGAAGGTGGTAGGCAGGCTGGTAGGTAGGGAAGTAAGTAGGTAGGAAGGATGGGAGGGAGGGAGGTGAGCGGGAAGGTAACTAGCATAGACCTACCCCGCTGCGAACCTCCATGCCCCTCCCCTCCTCCTGCCCTCCTTACCTATACCCACCCACCGATATCCCTCCCCTCCCTCCCCTCTCCTTCCACACCCCCACGAACCCACTCACCCACCCACCTCGTTTGGGCTGTGTTTTTGTGTGCCAACCAGTGTGTTTTGAGGGAGGTATGTTGCAGGTTCGCAAGTGGGCGGGTAGGATGGCAGGCAGGCGTGATGGGAGAGAGCCAGGGAGCGAGGGAGGGTGGTAGGCAGGCTGGTAGGTAGGGAGGTAGGTAGGCAGGGAGGTGAGCGGGAAGGTAGCTAGCATACACCTACCCCACTGCGAACCTCCGTGCCCCTCCCCTCCTCCTGCCCTCCTTACCTATACCCACCAATACACCCACCCACCTATCCCCCCTCCCCTCCCCCTTCACACCCGCCCACCAACCCACTCACCCACCCACCTCGTTTTGGGTTATTTGAGGTGACTGAGTCTAGGGTTTTGTGTGCTGAGTCTTGTGTTTCTTGTGCTGAGTCGTGTTTCTTTTTGGCCGAGTCCTCTACTTTACGAGTTTCGTCTCGTTTATGGGCGCATCGTGTACGTGTTTCGCATCGCTTATGTGTTTCGCATCGCTTACGTGTTTCGCATCGTTTATGTGTTTCGTATCGTTTACGTGTTTCGTATCGTTTACGTGTTTCGTATCGTTTACGTGTTTCGTATCGTTTACGTGTTTCGTATCGTTTACGTGTTTCGTATCGTTTACGTGTTTCGTATCGTTTACGTGTTTCGTATCGTTTACGTGTTTCGCATCGTTTACGTGTTTCGCATCGTTTATGTGTTTCGCATCGTTTATGTGTTTCGCATCGTTTACGTGTTTCGTATCGTTTACGTGTTTCGCATCGTTTACGTGTTTCGCATCGTTTACGTGTTTCGCATCGTTTACGTGTTTCGCATCGTTTACGTGTTTCGTATCGTTTACGTGTTTCGCATCGTTTACGTGTTTCGCATCGTTTACGTGTTTCGCATCGTTTACGTGTTTCGCATCGTTTACGTGTTTCGCATCGTTTACGTTTTTCGCATCGTTTACGTGTTTCGCATCGTTTACGTGTTTCGCATTGTTTACGTGTTTCGCATCGTTTACGTGTTTCGCATCGTTTACGTTTTTCGCATTGTTTACGTGTTTCGCATTGTGTACGTTTTTCGCATCGTTTACGGGCGCATTGTGTACGTTTTTCGCATTATTTACGTGTTTCGCATCGTTTACGGGCGCATTGTGTACGTGTTTCGCATCGTTTACGGGCGCATTGTGTACGTTTTTCGCATTATTTACGTGTTTCGTATCGTTTACGGGCGCATTGTGTACGTGTTTCGCATCGTTTACGGGCGCATTGTTCGCGGGCGTCTAAGTAACGGAATGTCTCGGGACGAGGGGGCAGTGGAGGAGGCCCCTTCCGCGAAGGTGTCGCCGGCCTGCTCCTCGACTGGGCCGGGGCCGGCAGCCTCCTCCTCTTCGGACCCCGCGCAAGAAACATTCCCGTCCGCCTCAAGGTTCGGGTTAAGAACTTTTGGAGGCGTTGGGAACGTATATTAAAATATTTTAACTACTCGGTGAAAGCCGTTGTCACAGTTTGTGAAAGTGAGATGTGAATGAAAGATGGTGTGGAAAGCGGGAACCCTGCCGCCATGGGGCTCACGTTTTTCCTGCTTGTCCCTGCACTGCTTCCTTCCACGCAGCAATTTCGCCTTGCAATGCTTCCCTGTGATTGGTTTGTATGTATGAAATGTCCAAGTTCCTGGCAACATGGATGACGATGACGGGCTGTTGAAGTACTCACGCCAGACTCGGCAAACGTTTGTGTCGCAACCTTTCCCTTCCTGCAAACACGTCACCTCAAGAGTTTAGGGAAACGAACAAGAAGAAAATCAATTCATGTCGTGCGCCGTTCTCTCCACTGTAACAAGGGTGTATTATATAATAGTAGTAGTAGTAGTAGTAGTAGTAGTAGTAGTAGTAGTAGTAATTATTCATATTGTTGTAGTATCCTCTCCACATGTATGATTCACTTTTCCCTACCACTCTCTCTTTCTCAGGGTGGTCACACTCAACCAGTTATATGCCTGCTAGGCTTGCCTGCCTAACTATTTCGTAGCGCCTATGACAACAGGTGTAATGTCTGTCAAACTAAAGGAGCCATAAGTATTAGCACATGAAGTATTCATTCTGAAGTAGAAAGTATTACGAATTCATATAAACCATGCTAGTAAATTATAATATATAATGATTCGGGTCTGACGAAAATTCAGTATTTCCATGAAACAATAATTCAGCCTTGTTATCACTTATAATCTATCCCTCCCAACGTAGCTCCTGTCGCCTACCAAGTCCACCGTCCCTTGCTCCTTCACTCCTCCCCTTCCCAACACCCTCCTGCTTGTCACCCCGAGGCCCCGCTCTGCCTCCTCCTGTAGCAACATCTCTCATATTATTGCGTCAGTGGGAGAGTTCTGCCGTTTTCAGACTCACCGTCAGGTAGAAGGTGGTCACGGCAATTCTTTGATTGTTATCATAGGCGATGATAATGTTATAATGGTTGTTATCCTGGCCGTCGGAAAATATCATGGTTCGTGAGGGTTGTCGAGTCACGATTACGAAGCATGTGTTTCATGTGAATAAATTACGAATATATTGTGGAATATAAGACATTTTCTTGATATAGTCACCAAATGCTGTTGCACTGTCAGGCGGGACATGGCTTACACACCACCAACGACCCTACACAGAAGCAGCAATAATAACCGCGTTCGATTCGTCCCAGCGACTGATCGAAGCAAACCTGGTGAAGCTTCATACTCATCAGTGGCACCATGTCCAGAGAGCACCACACCTCCGCGCGGGTGGCTCAGGTGTTTCTGTTTCATGTGTCCGCCACTGTGCATTGGATTGGACTGTGTGCATGTTTTTTTTTGTGTGTGTGTTCATTTCATCAGACGATCTTCCGTTTTGTATTATACTGTGAGGTGGTGGTGGTAGTAGTAGTACTAGTAGTAGTAGTAGTAGTAATTGTAGTGACAGTAATAGTGGTAGTGAAAATGATGGTGATGGTGTTGGTGGGTGGGTTGGTGTAGGTGATAATGATGGTGATGGTGGTGGTGGGTGGGTTGGTGTAGGTGATGATGATGGTGATGGTGGCGGTGGGTGGGTTGGTGAAGGTGATAATGATGGTGATGGTGGTGGTGGGTGGGTTGGTGAAGGTGATAATGATGGTGATGGTGGTGGTGGGTGGGTTGGTGTAGGTGATGATGATGGTGATGGTGGCGGTGGGTGGGTTGGTGAAGGTGATAATGATGGTGATGGTGGTGGTGGGTGGGTTGGTGAAGGTGATAATGATGGTGATGGTAGGTGGGTTGGTGTAGGTGATGATGATGGTGATGGTGGTGGTGGGTGGGTTGGTGAAGGTGATAATGATGGTGATGGTAGGTGGGTTGGTGTAGGTGATGATGATGGTGATGGTGGTGGTGGGTGGGTTGGTGTAGGGGATAATTTTGGTGATGGTGGTGGTAGGTGGGTTGGTGTAGGTGATGACGAAGGTGATGGTGGTGGTGGGTGGGTTGGTGAAGGTGATAATGATGGTGGTGGTGGGTGGGTTGGTGTAGGTGATGATGATGGTGATGGTGGTGGTGGGTGGGTTGGTGAAGGTGATAATGATGGTGATGGTAGGTGGGTTGGTGTAGGTGATGATGATGGTGATGGTGGTGGTGGGTGGGTTGGTGTAGGTGATGATGATGGTGATGGTGGTGGTGGGTGGGTTGGTGTAGGTGATGATGATGGTGATGGTGATGGTAGGTGGGTTGGTGTAGGTGATGATGATGGTGATGGTGGTGGTGGGTGGGTTGGTGTAGGTGATGATGATGGTGATGGTGGTGGTAGGTGGGTTGGTGTAGGTGATGATGATGGTGATGGTGGTGGTGGGTGGGTTGGTGTTGGTGATAATTTTGGTGATGGTGGTGGTGGGTGGGTTGGTGTAGGTGATGATGATGGTGATGGTGATGGTAGGTGGGTTGGTGTAGGTGATGATGATGGTGATGGTGGTGGTGGGTGGGTTGGTGTTGGTGATGATGATGGTGATGGTGGTGGTGGGTGGGTTGGTGTAGGTGATGATGATGGTGATGGTGATGGTAGGTGGGTTGGTGTAGGTGATGATGATGGTGATGGTGGTGGTGGGTGGGTTGGTGTAGGTGATGATGATGGTGATGGTGATGGTAGGTGGGTTGGTGTAGGTGATGATGATGGTGATGGTGGTGGTGGGTGGGTTGGTGTAGGTGATGATGATGGTGATGGTGGTGGTGGGTGGGTTGGTGTAGGTGATGATGATGGTGATGGTGGTGGTGGGTGGGTTGGTGTAGGGGATAATTTTGGTGATGGTGGTGGTAGGTGGGTTGGTGTAGGGGATAATTTTGGTGATGGTGGTGGTAGGTGGGTTGGTGTAGGACTGTAGGTGATGATGAAGGTGATGGTGGTGGTGGGTGGGTTGGTGCAGGTGATAATGATGGTGATGACGATTATGATAGACAATATTATTAGAGGTGATGATGATACTGGTGGCGGTGGTGGTGTTGACAGGGGTCGTGATGGAGGTGGAGCAGAGGTGGTGGTGGTGATAATTATGATAATGGTGGGGTGATACAAATGGTAATTATATTGATAATGATAATGAGATAGATATCGTCGATGGAGGTATGCAAAGTGAAGAAAAATGGTGATGAAAGGAATTTAGGTGATGATATTTGTAGCAGTGAATGGGGTATTGCTGGTAGTGGTGGTGGTTGTGCTGTGGTTGTTGTTGATGGTGAAAATAGTGGTGGTGGTGGTGATGAAAGTGAAGGTGGTGGTGGTGGTGGTGGTGGCGAAGGTAATTTCAAAATGTTCCGGCGGCACATTCAAGCGGTGATCAATCAGGGCGCAACACTCGCGTCAGGGAGAAGTGATGAAGCGACGGAAAGAAAAAAAAAAAAAAGAACAAAAAACACATTCCTATTTACAGCAGCAGCCATTCCCGTGACAACCTTCAGCCCTCCTTTCCCATCTTTTTTTTCTTCCTCTTTCTTTCCTCTCCAATGCTTTTCACTATTTTTCTACCACCCATTCCTACATTCTTTTACTCTTCTCCCCTCTCCTCTTACCATCTTCTCCAGTGCTTCCTCTCTCCATTTTCCTCCTACCTTATTCCCTTCTTTCCTTCTGCACTGATCTTCTTTATCTTTGTTTTTCCTCTCGATTTTTCTTCTATCTCCTTCCCTTCTTTCGTTTTTCACCTTCCTTCTTTGACTATTCTTCCTTCTCCTCCTCTCTTCTTCTTCTCTAATGCTTTTCCTCTCCATTTCTCCTCTATCTCATTTCTTTCCTTCCATCTGCACATTTATACTCCTCTACACTTCTTTTTTTTCTCCCCAATTGCCCGCACTCCTCTCTCCCTCTGCCTCATCTTCTCTCTCTCTCTCTCTCTCTCTCTCTCTCTCTCTCTCTCTCTCTCTCTCTCTCTCTCTCTCTCTCTCTCTCTCTCTCTCTCTCTCTCTCTCTCTCTCTCTCTCTCTCTCTCTCTCTCCTCCTTCACATTTTCTAGTTTTTCTTCTTTTTCTGCTTTCTCTTCTCCTCCTTTTTTTTTTATTCTCATTGTTCATCCTCATTTCTCCATCTCTCCTATTCTCTCTCTCTCTATCTCTCTCTCTCTCTCTCTCTCTCTCTCTCTCTCTCTCTCTCTCTCTCTCTCTCTCTCTCTCTCTCTCTCTCTCTCTCTCTCTCTCTCTCTCGTCACACAGTGCAAGATGGTTCACTTCCCATAACTGACAACGGTTTCATTGACGTTCTCCTCCTCCTCTTCCTCCTCCTCTTCCTCCACCTCTTCCTCCTCCTCCTCTTACACGTATTCTTGTCCTCCTACTCATCGTCTTTTTTTTTTTTTGCTTCATTTTCTCTTACTTTTATTGATTCCTTCTTTCGTTTTATTTCTTATTTTCTTTCTTTTTTTTTGAGTTGTATTCCGTTTTTTCTTTTTATTCGTATATTTTTATTATTCTTGTTCTCTTTCTCATTTTTCTTTCGTCTTCCTTTCCTTCTTCTGCTCCTCCTCGTCATATCTTGAATGACATCGAAAAAAATGGATTTTTTTTTTTTTTTTTTTTTTTTTTTTAGATTCAACACACTGACCCAAGTCTTAGGAGGAGGAGGAGGAGGAGGAGGAAACACGGACACATGTAAGAGCAGGCACCAGGGAGCAAATTGGCTTATAACGAGGCTGTCTGTTGTGGTGATTTACTCAATTCGTCTGGCAATTTGGTGACCGGCGGAGCAGATTGAAGTACGGGAAGGGTGTAAGTTTATCGTAACTTGTTCATGCCTCCTCTTCTTCTTCTTAAACCTTTTTTTTCTTTTTCCTTATTCATCTCCGTCATCTTTCTGGTCCCTGTTGTCACCCTCTTGCTCATTTTCTTTTTATCTTACTTTTTCACTCCTCTACTTCTTCTTCTTCTTCTTCTTCTTCTTCTCGATATCCTCGTTTTCTTCCTATATACTTATATAAAAGACGAAAAGAAATATTTAAAAAAATACATGTAACACAAAGTCTTCTGATCTTAAACAAAAATGTCAAAAGCTAAAAGACGGTTTACGAGGAAATATGGCTACAAAAAATACATATACATACTTGAAAAATGTCTTGTTTTAGTGACTGATTGAGATTAAATAAAGGGCAAGAACGAGGGTCAGAGGAAAGAGGGGAAGAAGCGGGCAAGGGGAGAAGAAAGATGAGAGGGAGGAAGAGGGGACAACAAATTTACTATGGATGGAATGAAGAGGAAGTTGAGGAAATGAGAGGAAATGGCTAGGAGGGGCGGGGATAGAAAGGATTGTGAAGGGAGGGAAGGAAAATGAAGGAGGAGGAAGAGGGCGAAGGGTAGGAAGGAAAGGGGAACGAGGTGTGGTGAGGGTTTGTTGCTAGGGGAGAGGGGCGTGGCGCTGTCAAGGTCAAGAGCAGAAGTCAAGGTCAAGGTGTGTGTGTGTGTGTGTGTGTGTGTGTGTGTGTGTGTGTGTGTGTGTGTGTGTGTGTGTGTGTGTGTGTGTGTGTGTGTGTGTGTGAGAGAGAGAGAGAGAGAGAGAGAGAGAGAAGCAGACACGCGCACGCACGCACAAAGGCACGCAGGCAGCCACACACACACACACACACACACACACACACACACACACACACACGCATTTCCTCTTACTCACCACGCACCATACCTGGAATTCATATGACACAGTCTCTCTCTCTCTCTCTCTCTCTCTCTCTCTCTCTCTCTCTCTCTCTCTCTCTCTCTCTCTCTCCCCCTCCCTCCCTCACTCTCTGGCCATATAACATGTCAACGGGAACTTCTGGACTGCTGCGACAAACGCGTGAGAGAAAGCCGTGAGACACAGACCCGTGGGATACAAAGCCGTGTAAGGGAGAGCTACATGTGTTTGAGGACGGATCTGGCACTTACAGACGAGGGCCGGGTAGTTCTTGTGGGTGGAAGGAGTGGATGGAGAGGAAAGGCTCGGACTGGGGGAGAGGATATGTAACACAGATATAAGAACGTGAGATTATAGGAACGTAAGGAGTCCGCAAGAGGATATAAAGTCCACACTATCTAAGAATGTATCTGGCCTCTTTTTAAAGGTCCTGTTGGCACTCACCACGTGACTGCCACACTTGTTCCACTCATCCACCACTCAGTTGGTAAACCAGTACTAGTCCACATCCTTGTTGATTATGAATTGATCCAATTTAAACATATCACTAAGTGTCTTACCTTTATCTCTTACCACCAGAAACTTATTGACATCACCCTCATTGCAGCCCTTCACCCATTTATAAACTCCGAACAAGCCTCCACGCGCCCTTCGCCTTTCCGGAGAATGCACATTTAATATTTCCAGCTCGTGAGTCCCTTGTCATCTTCCTCTGCAAATATTCTAACATACTGGTGTCCATTCCGTAGTAAAGGGGACAGAACTGAGCCGCATAATAGAGATGAGGTCTGGTTAATGCTGACCAATACAGTTTGGGAGAGGAGAGACAACATTAAGGCGAGGAGGAATTGGAGAGAGACAAAAAGAGGCAAGAGAGGGGGCAAAGATGAGGTAGAGAAAGAAAGGGAGCAGGAAACAGAAGCAGTAAGGGAGCGACATTCAACGACGGAGTGAGGCGAGGAGACAAAGAAAGCCCAGCACCAACAGACCCGCCACAGACCATCAGACGAGGTACTGGAGAACATACAAGAAGACGGTCAGTGGGGCAGCATTAAAATTACTTTGCTTCTGACAACACTGGACTCCGCACCGAGATGGGCAACACAGCAAAACCTGGTGCCTGGCGTGGACAGGGGGGGCACAGTTATCCCACAAAACTAAAAGCAAACAAGATGTGTGCCAAAAGCTGCAAGGGAAAAATAATTATAGGAAAGATAAAAATAAGTACCAAAAAGGGAGGGAGCAAGCAGGAAAAGGGAAGGAGGTGGGGTGGGGAGGAGGAAGTAGAAACATGAAAGAAGAAGAGAAAAGCAAGGAAAGGAAGAGAGGAGAGGAAGTGGAGAAGGAAACAAACACCAAGGAGACACAGTGAAGAGGAACAGAGTGGTAAGAAAGAGGCAGAAAGACAAAGCGGAGAGGGGAGTTTCATGTGTGACAAATAGGCCGCAAGTTAAAGGCAACGGAAACAAGGAGCGTTGAGGCAGAATCCTCGGAGCAAAACCATGTGACGTCATGCGCGAACTGCTCCAGATTTGTAACCAAGGTCGGTATTCATAGACGCTCTCGATACACAAAAATTATTATCTATAAAATCCAAAAAAAAAAAAAAAAAGAGGTAAAATGCGTTCTCATGAGTGTATTTAGAGTCCATGGTACAGAAGCCATGTCAAACTCCCACCATGGTCATAAAACTACCCCTGGAACCGCTCACAACTCCTGGGAAGCCCATGTCGAATGTGTGCGCTTGGCCGACGCAATGTTTAATGATATGGCCCTAAGGCACTGGGGGCGGCGAGGCGGAGCAAGTGTGGAGAGAGGCAGAAGCAAGGCCGTGGAAAGTTGCCTCCTCGCCGCCAGACACGACGGTGCTAAGTGGACGAGTATTGAGCCGAGGGTTGATACGCTTCCCCCCCCCCCCCCCCAAGCATCAGGGGGGAAGGGGGAACCACTTTCTTTTCTTTATTTTTTATTGTTCTTCTCTTTTTTTTATTTCTGTTCTTTCCTAATGAATTATTCTAGCCTTTATTCTTCTTATCTCTCTTTCTCCTTCACCTTCACTTCTTCCTCTTCTTATAATCGTTTTTTTTTCTCCTCCTCCTCCTCCTCCTCCTCCTTCTGCTCCCTCTGTTCATTTTTTTTTTTATTATCACGCAATTCCTCCTCCATCTCCTCCCCCTCATCCTCCTCCTGTTAATTTTTTTCCCATTATTACGCAACTCCTCCTCCCCCTCCCCCTTCACCTTCACCCACCCCTACCACTTCCTCTTCCGCTCCCTTTTCCTTTCCTTCCCCCCCCCCCCCCCCCCCAACGCAGACAAAATTAATAGTCACTCACCTCGCTGAGCTGGTGACGCCGAAGACCTGTAGACACGCTTCCCTTAAGACGCTCCAGTAAAGAGCTTTTTACTCTCTCATTTTTCCTTCATTTAGTCGCCCTCCTTCATCCTTGATCCTGCCGAAAGAAAAGGGGATGAAATGGTTAGTTGGTTTTGTGTACTGGGATAAAATAATAGGTACCTGTTTTGAATAAGGGGGATAGAAATGGTTATTTGGTGATCTATAAGGGGATGAATGATGAGTATCTGAATATATGTAGTGGGACAGAAATGTTGAATTAATTTTTTTTAAGGAGAGCAAAAAATGGCTACATGATTTGGGCACGGGAAAAGAGAGTAGAAACGGTTAATTATTAGTGTAAGGGGATGAGATAATGGGTACCTTATTTTGTGTAGGGGAAACATAAATGGTTACAATGATACTTTGTGCAAAGGGAGCAAAAACTGGTTAATTAATTAAGTGTGTGGAACCAAAATGTTACTTTGTTATGTGATTGTAGAAATAATATTAACGACCTATTTTTTTGCTGGTATTATTATCTCCTGCTTGGTAGTGCTGCTGCTGTTGTTTCTCTCTGCTGATGTCTCGTACTCCTGTCACTGCTGCTTTTCTTCTTGTTGTTTGCTGTTTAAAGACTTAAGGATTCAGTCTCACTGTTTTTCTCGTTGATGTTATTGATGCTGCTGCTGCTGCTGCTTGTCTTTGTATGTTATTTGTTGTTTGCCGTTTTCTTGATGTTCGTTGCTCTGCTTGTTTGTAGCTTGTTTGTTGTTTGTTCGTGTGTTTGCTGCTGCTACTCTTTTTGATGTTTGCTCTTTCAAGACTTGGGGTTTCAATATCCCTCGCGTTCTCGTTGCTGTTATCACTGCTATTCCTCGCCGCCGGGCCGCTGATTTAATATCCCGCCACTTACTGATGGCGCACCGCGGCCGCCGTGGTTTATTTGGTCATTACTCACCGGGTTTAATCTTTCGCGGGAGGCGGCGGCGACTTGGATTAGTTACATATTTTGTCTCCGCTAAACCCGCGCGGGGGCGTAACGAGCTAAGGGTGTGGAGGTGTTAGTGGGAGGTTAGGTGGGAGGTGTCTTAGGGAGGGAAGAGCATCCATATTGCAACTATCACAACATTTACTACTACTACTACTACTACTACTACTACTACTTATATGTGCCGGTGTTATTATTAAGTTAGGGAGGTGTTGTGTTGGTGATTATTCTAACCACAACTATTACAATCTTCAATGCTACCTAGATAACAATCTACTACTACTACTACTACTATTACTACTATACTGATACTACTCCTGCTGCTGCACCACGGAGGCCAGCCACACAAAGCGCCGCCAACATAAATTTAGACATCAACTTTCCCCTTTTATCTCCGTTTTCTGTTCGTCTGTACCATTTTCTTTTGTTGGCCTTTCTTTTAGTTTACCACATTTTCCAATAGTTTCTAAGCTCAGTTGCCAATTTCTTTTTTTCAACATTTTCCTTAAGTTTGTTGAGTGTATTCTGATTTATCTCATTTATTATCTTTTCTATAGCATTCGATTTTCTCTAATTACGAGTATATATTTTTTATCTTCAGTACTGCTTTGATATTTATTTCTCCGCCTGTTTTGGCCAGTCACTTTTAACCTCATATTCATACAAACAAAAAAAACGGGAAAGGACATCAAGGCGGTACAATTATCAGGTAAACGGGCAAAGGATGATGGAAGAAATAAGATAATGAGACTATAAGTTGACGCAATGAAGGGCAATATAACGATAACGTAGTAAGGTAACGGGCCGGTGATGATCCAATAATGACAACACGACCAACACACACGAGGGAGGGATGCAGCACATACGATACAAGAGACAGATGCAAGGAGAGAAAGATAGAGAACAAGAGAAAAAAGGAACAGACAAAGCAGACGGAACCGAAAAGAAAGAAGTATGCAACGACGCGTTTATGTATCGATGGCACTGTGTGGATGAAGGAAGAAAACAAAGCGGGTAATAAGTAAAGACAACACAGTAATATATGAAAGCAGTCACGCTAAACGGAAACAAACAAAAAATACACACACAAAAAAAAAAAGTATCAACACATTAAAAAAGAATGCATAGAAAAAAACTAAAAATATTGAAAAAAATAAAATAAGGAAAGAAATATAGACATCAAAACAAGAAAATAAATAAAAAAAAACAATCATAATCAAGGCCAAAAGGAAATACGATACAAAAAAAGTTAAAATATAAACCACAAAACCACCCGACTGAAAAAAAAATTAATACAAAGAAAAAAATTCCACGAGTAGCCTTCATGTCCCTGTAATGCTTCTGAGGTGAGGCGAGGCGGAGGGTGGGCGACGGACACAGGTGGGGAGGGAGCAGGTGTGGGGAGGGGAAGGTGAAGGGAGCACGCTGGAGCTATCAGGGGAGGAGGGAGGCGAGAAGAGAACAGGGCGAACCAGAATAAGGAAGGGAGAGAGTGGGACAAAAAAGGAAAGAAATAGAAAGAGATAGAAGTACTGTTTTTTTCCCCTTATTCTTCCTTTTATTCCTTTTTCATTTTCTACTATTTTTTCTTTCCTGCTGATCTTCCAACTGTTTTCCTCTTTCTCTCTTCGATTTTCGTTATTGTTTTCCTCTGGGCTCTTGCTCTTGTTTATGGTCATGTTCTTTCGCCTCTCCTCCTCCTCCTCCTCCTCCTCCTCCTCCTCCTCCTCCTCCTCCTCCTTTTCTTTTTAAACGTTTCTTTTTAATCTAATTTCCTTTAACCGTATATTTCTTCTTTCTTCTCCTCCTCTTCTTCTCTTCAGTCTCCAAGCTCTCCTCCCCTTCCTTCTCCTCCCACTTAACCCTAAACTTCTTGTACTCCTCCTCCTTCTCTTTCTTCTCCTTCCTATCTCCTCTTCACCTCCCCTCTTCCTCCTTTCTGCATCATCTTACTCCTCTAACTACTTTTCCTCCTCTTGCACCGCACCACCACCACAATCTTACCCTTCCTACTTCCTCCCCTTCCTTCCCCTCACCCCCACTATCTCCCCTTTCCGTCCTCGCCCCAGGAAGATCAATATTTCAAGGGAGCACAAGTGGCCATCACATTCCCGCCGCCTTTCCTGTGTACGAGGAGAGGCGGGAGCCGAACCCGGACCCGCACCCACCGCCGACCCAGGACGTGACGCTGGGATGAAGGCTACAAAAAAGCGCTCGTTGGAAGCTTAGGGAAGGCGATATTCTTTTTTTTTTTAAATTGGAGGATTTATGTTTTTTGTTTTGTTTTTCACGCGCGGATTTGAAGAGGCGTGGGAAAAAAAGGGTGACTATGGGAAAGTTATCGGTGCTTCTAGAATTTTTTCCCATAGGGTGATGCAGTGTTGGGAATAGAGGGAGATGAGGGAAAATTATTGGTGGATATAATTATTTTTTTTATGTAAGGACTTAGATCGTGGGAAAAAAAGGAAGATTGTGGGAAGTTACGGGTGATATTGGATTTTTTTTATGTGTGTATTTGCGTGTGTGTGTGTGTGTGTGTGTGTGTGTGTGTGTGTGTGTGTGTGTACTTCATTGTAGTTTCATTACAGTGATTGTTTTGGTGTTTAATTAATGTTATCATCTGCTTTTCGCAGTGCTTACAGTTTATAGGAAGATTTCTGGTGGTAATATTTTTTTTCCTCATTGTTGTTTTGTATCCTTAGTGTTGTTTTGTTGAAAATATTGCATTTATTGAAAATAACTTATTTGATTAATTACTTCGTTCAAAGATAAAAACAAGATATTCAGGGAAGGTTACTCGTGGCTATTATATTATTTCTCTTAATGATGCATTTTTTATTTGTATTTTTCCGACTTTCTTTAATGTTCTTTGTATCTGCCTTTGTCTGTATTTGCTCTCTCTCTCTCTCTCTCTCTCTCTCTCTCTCTCTCTCTCTCTCTCTCTCTCTCTCAAGCCATCACTTCCCGTCGGCTGATAGTCTTGTTATTGCCCAACAGGTTTCGGTTATCCCTTTGACGAATGAAAGCTCTCTCTCTCTCTCTCTTTCGGTATTGTATTCTTCTTCGTTTTCAATTTTGTTTCCTCATACTATCCAATCATTAATTTCCCTCCTCCTCCTTATTTTTCTTCCTCTTCCTCCTGTTTCTGGTTCTCTCTCTTCCTTACACTTCCTCTTTCGTTTTCTCTTTCATTTCCTCCTCTTCCTCCTTCTCCTCCTCTTTCTCCTCCTCCTCCTCCTGTATGTATAGTGAAGCGGACGGAAATGAACGGTAATTATCTTCCTAATAAAGAGGACGAGGAGGAAGAAGAGGAGGCAGAGGAGGAGAAGAAGGAGGAGGCAGAGGAGGAGTAGAAGGAGGAGGCAGAGGAGGAAAAGGAGGAGGAGGAGAAGGAGGAAAAGTAGGAGGAGGAGGCAGAGGAGGAGAAGGAGGAGGAGGAGAAGGAGGAAAAGTAGGAGGAGGAGGCAGAGGAGGAGAAGGAGGAGGAAGAGAAGGGAGATACTTATTACCCAGCCTGCTTCAGGAGACAGCATCTGAATTCTCTCTCTCTCTCTCTCTCTCTCTCTCTCTCTCTCTCGTGCCAACAATAGGCAGCAATACCTTCCTCCCTCTTTAGGCGTCCTTCCACTCTTTCCTCCCTTTCCCTTCCCTCTTTCCTCTCTTGCCCTCTTTCTTCCCCCCATCCCCTTCTCTCCCCTCTTTCCTTCCTCTCCTTTTCCCTCCCTCCCTCTTTCCCTCCCTTTCCCTTTCTCTCCCTTCCCCTTTTCCTCTCTTCCCCTTTCCCTTTTGTGTTCAGCCTGAAACTGGTCACAGAATTCACTGTGGAAGGGGAATGGGAAGAAGAGGAGGAGGGAAGGAGGAAGAAAAAATAAGAACAAATGAATGAGGGAAAAGAGAAGAAGGATAATGTGTCACAGATAGGGGCAGAAGAGAACGCAGAAGGAAATGAAGGATAAAATGGAAGAAATTGGAGGAGAGTAGAGGAAACGGCAAAGAATGAGAGAAAATTAAAGTCATAACGAAAAAATCATCATAAAAACAAATCATCGGAAGTGATGAGGAGAAGAATGGTTGATGGGAAGTGATGGGAGGCAGGTGAGGGTAAGTGATGGGAGGCAGGTGAGGGGATGTGAAGGGAAGAGAAGATGAATGGAAGTGACAGGGATGGAGATGAGGGGGAGTGAGGGGAAGAGAATAGGGTGAGGGGAAGAGGAGAGGGTGACGGGAAGTGATGGGAAAGAGAGCAGGTGAGGGGTGATGGAAGAAGAAAGGGTGATGGGATGGGATGGGAGGCAGGTAAGGGGATATGATGGGAAGAGATGGTGAAGGAAAGTGATATGGATGGAGAAGAGGGGAAGTGAGGGGAAGAGAATAGGGTGAGGGGAAGAGGAGAGGGTGAAGGGAAGTGATGGGAAAGAGAGCAGGTGAGGGGGGTGATGGGAAGAAGAAAGGGTGATGGGATGGGATGGGGAAGAGGAGCGGGTGATGGGAAGTGGTGGGGAAGACGAGCGGGTGAGAAAAAAGTGATGGGAAGGAGAGAGTGAGGGGAAGTGATGGGTAGGACGAGTGGGTGAGGGAAAGTGATGGGGATGCGGGTGGCGGGGAGGTGATGGGGTGCAGGTGAGGGGAGTTGAGTATCGCCCCGGCCTGGCCACTTGTGATTCACTTCAGGTAATGGCTATGCACCTGGAGGGGAGACGGATTAGGGGCGGGGACGGGAGGGGAGGGGAGGACAGGGGCGGGAAAGGGTGGAATGGGAGAGATGGATGATAAGGCGTGGCAGAGTAGACAGGAGATGGATGAAGGGGAGGTAAAGAGAAGGGAGGAGGGAGAGAAGGAGAAATGGAGAGAGAGCCGCACGTGTGAGGGAAAAATAAGAAACAAATGGAGGAGGGGAAGAAGGGAAGACGAAAGAGGGGAGAATAACGTGGGGAAAAAAAGGGGAATGAAGGTAAACGGAGGCGAAGGGAGAAGAGGGAAATATAAAGGAAGAAAACCGAGAAAGGAAGAGGGGGAATGAGGATGAGGGCTAGGAGAGGAGAAGAAAGGGGGAGGAGTGGGAGAGGAAAAAGGGGAAGAGGAGTAAACGGGGAGGAGAGGAAAGAGAATAATGGAATGGATGGGAGATAATGGGAGTGCAGTGGATGGAAGGGGAGAGGATAGGGAGATGGATAGGGAAATGGAAAGAGAAGGAGAAGAGAAGAAGAAAAGGGGAAAAGAGGAGAAAGAAAATGATGGATGGAGAAGGAGAATGGAGAGGGGATGAACAAGGGAAGAGAAGGTAAGGAAGGGGAAGTGTGAGAAAAGGTTATGCAAGTTATGGGAGGATAAAGAACGGAGCGGGGAGGGAGGAGAGAGGGGAGGAAAAGAAGGGGAGGTGTGTGGAGTGAGGGGCGGAGAGGAGGGATGGAGGGGATACTGTGAATAACGGTATGGGAAGAAAAGGGATATGGGAAAATATGGGAAAGAAGGGAAGAGGAAGAAAATAGGAAGGGGAGGAAGAACAGACATACAAAACAAAGTTAAAAACAAAACTAAAGAAAGAAAAAAAAACAGTAAGATTCACCCTTTAACCCTTTCCTCCTCCTTTCCTTCCTTCCATTCCGTCTCTCCACATTCCATTCCTTTTCCTTACGCATGTTCTCCCTTTTTCTCTCCACCTCCTCCCTATCTTCTCTCCATACAAATTTGCCTCTACCTACCTCTCCTCATTTCTCCTCCACGTTTTCTCTCTCTCCCTCCTTCGCCTTCTCCTCCTTCTCCAGCACCTCTACCTTTCTGTCCATTCAGTTGGTCTTTCTTTTCTTTCCGCTTCTCCTCTTTCCTCTCTTCTTCCTCTCCGTTATTATTCCACCTCTTCTTTCCCGCTACTTAAATCCTGTTGATCTCCTTTCTTCTTTTTTTCTCATTACCAACGCACCACTTCTCTCTCTCTCGATGCCTCGATAGACAAACCGGACGATACTGAGAATGGAAACAGTCATCGAGAGAGAGAGAGAGAGAGAGAGAGAGAGAGAGAGAGAGAGAGAGAGAGAGAGAGAGAGAGAGAGAGAGAGAGAGAGAGAGAGAGAGAGAGAGAGAGAGAGAGAGAGAGAGAGAGAGAGAGAGAGAGTAATCAAGGAAATTACTTTTGCAACATATATGCCCGTTCATTATTTATTTATATATTTTTGGTTTATTTTTAATTTAGCGTTTGTTTATGTGTACATGTATACTCTTTACTCTGGTTTATATCCATCTATTAATTAACTAATATATTTATTTGTATTCGTCAACTGCATCTACGATCGTAATGTTAATGACCTCGTGAGCAAATGAAAAAAAGGAAGAAAAAGGAAGAAATAATAATGAAAGTGATAATGAACGAATGAAAAAAAAAATTACATATAAAAGGAAAAAAACAAGAAACAGCTCAGTTAAAATACATCGATTTTCATTCTATTTATACTTCGGGGGATTTTTTTTATTTCATCCATTTATTCCCCGCCAGCGTATCGCGACCCACAACAAAAAAAAAAATCATTAAGTTACTATTTTTGTGCAGCTCAATATGGATTTTAAAAAAGATAGAGAGCGGATTGTTTACAAATTTGATGTTGGACTTCTTTTAAAATTCTAGGTGTAGTTTTGTCTTGACCAGGAGCTTTGCTTACTTTAATCTTTTCAAGTGTATTTAAAGTGTCACTTTCTACGATGAGCATGTCATCTTCGTCGGTTAATGCGGATGTGAAAAAGTTATTTAAGATTGTAGCCATTTCATTTTCATCGTTCGTATGGAGGAGGAGGAGGAGAAAGACCACAAACACTATGAGAGGAGGGCAGAAAGAGCGAAAATATAAGATAAACTGATAAAATGAAGAGAGAGAGAGAGAGAGAGAGAGAGAGAGAGAGAGAGAGAGAGAGAGAGAGAGAGAGAGAGAGAGAGAGAGAGAGAGAGAGAGAGAGAGAGAGAGAGAGAGAGAGAGAGAGAGAGAGAGAGAGAGAGAGAGAGAGAGAGAGAGAGAGAGAGAGAGAGAGAGAGAGAGAGAGAGAGAATGAGAGAGGACTTTTAGACTTTAGAATAGAAAACAACAGTAAGTATATGAAAAGAGAGAGAACAACGAGGAATAAAAGACAAAGTAAAAAAAAAAAAAAAAGATAAATAAGACGAAACTGAAACGTTCCTGAGAAATATGAAAAAGATGTAATGAGAAAGAAAATAGGGAAAATAATAGGCCCTTAAATTATTTCTGTCTCCCTTATCCATCATTACTACTATCGTTTATTTATTACATATTATTTTCATTATGATGCTTATGTTTACTATCACATTACCCTTTTCCTTTCCCAGTCTCTTTTCCATGTCAACAAGATTCTTGCACTTATATTTTCTGTATTTTTTCCTTCTACCTTATCATCTTTTCCTATCATTTCTTCCTCTTCTTATTTCGCATTATTCTTCCCTTTCTCCTGTATCGGACTTTCTTCAGCCTTTTCCTTCTTTATATATTTCTTGCCATGTCATCTCTTTCCATTATTTTCTTTCGTATGAAGCGCTTCACTGTCATTTTTTTTCTTTTCTTTCTTCGTCTCTTCCTTGATCCTTTCCTGTATTGATTTTTTTTCCTCCTTATTTCCTTCCTCTCTTCCTCCTCCTACTGCTGCTGCTTAGTCTTCTGTATCTTTCTCCCTCCCTGACAACCACTGCTTTCGTCCTTTCTTCAAGACTTCTTTTTCTTCCCCTCCTCCTCCTCCTCCTCCTCCTCATTCCGCTCTCAGTTGCCTTGCTGAACAGAGGTGTATCGCTCTTCGCTCCTACAAGGTTTCGCAGGCAGGTCACGATGCCCTACGCCACTCGTCATGCGTGCCACTCCTGCAGAATGGGAGTTCACGAAGGACTTCGTCAACAAGGAGAACGATGAGTATACTGTGTGTTTCTTCTGTGAAACTGAACACAAGGTAAGTGTTAAGTTAGAAGCGTTAGATAGTAAATTACAGTTTCTGGAGGGGGTGCTAGGTTTAGATGGTGCGAGTGTCGGGGAGGGAGAGTTCAAGGTTGTTGAAAAGGTAGAGAGATTGGAAGACAGAGTAGGTGAAGTAGAGAAGAAGGTAGATACATTAAACTCCTTCCAGCCTGTTAGAAAAGGGGAAAAGGCTGTAGCAGTAGATGTTAGTTACAGTCGGGTCGTGACGAGAAACAGGTTTCAGGTGTTAGGAGACCAAATTAGGAATAATCCTAGCATCGTTCTTGTCGGGGACAGCTTAGTTAAACAGCAGGACCGTCAGTTTTGTAGGAAGGGAGCGAGGCGTCGCCATGTTGTTTTCCCAGGAACCAGAATTGAGGACGTAGCTGAGAGGGTTGACGACTTAGTCGCTACTACCTCAGAGGAGACAATGTTTGTCTACGTGGTAGGAACAAACAATGTAGCGAAAGGTAGATCAGAGGAAATTGTAGACAAATATAAGAAATTTCTCGGAAAACTAAAAGAAACCAGGAGACGTTCTGTTGTGTGTGGTTTGCTCCCCCGCCATGATGTTAACTCCCTCATTCTCAGTAGAATGCTGGGGATTAACGAACGTGTTAGGGATTTGTGTAGTAGTAAGGGAGTCATGTTTGTGGACAGAAGCCTGTTTGCTAACGATGGCCTTCATCTAAATTGTGTGGGCAAGGCGAGGCTAGGCAGAGTTTTAGATGAGGAAATTTCGAAAGAGCTAAGACAGGTGCAGCAACGTGGTGAGGTAGTTACCGGCTTAGCCGGGAGGAAACCACACCCTGATAGTGAGGTCAAGCCGCAGGTGTACAGTACTGCGCAGGATGTCAGGTCACCAGACCCACAGGTGAGGGGTACTGAGGTAGCAGTGAGATCAACAGCCACGCAGGTGGTTGATGAGGTAGGGGTAATTGAGGATAGTCAGGTCTGACGCGCTATTCCAGTGAAACGACAGTTGATAGATGGCGCACACTCGACGAATAAATTAAACATCTTTTTTGTAAATGCCCGTAGCATCATTCAGAAGCGTAGCCACTTGATAATACATGCAATTACTGAAAAACCCGACTTCATTTTGATCACGGAAACATGGCTAAATATGCGCGATAAACATCACTTAGGTGAAGTAGCTATAAATGGTTACAATGCGTTTGCTAAGTGTCGTTTACACAAAAAAGGAGGAGGTGTAATAATATCCGTAAAAAATAATTTAGAAGTCATTCAGCTAAACATAGCCGAAACAGAGGCTTATGATTCATTGTATGTACAAGCAACGATCAATAATGAAAAGTATGTTCTGGGCGTAGTTTACCGACCTCCTAAATCAAATGAAGACATTGATGGAAATCTCTACGCAGAGATAAATAGAGTTATCAGAAATAAAAATGCAATAATATGCGGTGACTTCAATAACCCCTCCGTTAACTGGAATGCACTTTCTGGCGACAGAGAAGACGAGCGATTAATTAACTTTGCACAAAATTCACTTTTTAATCAAACTGTTACCTTGCCGACACGCGGAAATAATATTCTTGATTTAATCTTCGCGACCGATAGTCATCTCATAACTGCCTGTGAGGTAGGCGAGCAATTTGCAAGCAGCGACCACAACATAATAAGATGTACTTTGAATATTGAAACAAAAGCACGAGCAAACTCACTCTTAATTCCTAATTATAGTAAGGCAAATTTTATGGACTTAAAAGAGAACTGGCTTCAGTAAATTGGAATCATTTGCTCAACAACGTCGGTGTTCCAGAAATGTATAATCGTTTTACTGCACAAATCACAGCGAGTGTATATAAATTCATTCCACTCAAGCCACGAAGGACTGATAATCAAAAACCGTTGTGGCTGAATAATTACCTACAAAAAATCATCGTCGAAAAAAGAAAACTGTATAAGAAATATAAACTGACACATAATTCACAGGATCATACTAATTACATCAATGTCAAGAGAGAGTGCGAAAGGAAAATCAGAAAACAGAAACGCGAATATGAGATGAAAATATCACTCGATGCTAAGAAAAATCCCAGGTTATTTTTCAGTTACATAAGAAACAAGAAAACTGTTAAAAATAATATCGGCCCACTACTATTTAAGTGGAAATACGATTAGTGATGATAAAGGCATGGCGTCGATCCTAAATTCAACCTTTAGTAGCGTATTTACAAAAGAAAACATGACATCGATTCCAGCCCCAAAGAAAAATTGTCAAGGCCCTGAAGAACATAAGCTTGTATTGACCGAAATTGATATCAGCGAAGTGCGTGCGAACCTGCAGAAA
Source organism: Eriocheir sinensis (assembly GCF_024679095.1). Classification (NCBI taxonomy): domain Eukaryota; kingdom Metazoa; phylum Arthropoda; class Malacostraca; order Decapoda; family Varunidae; genus Eriocheir; species Eriocheir sinensis. The sequence goes on along the minus strand of NW_026110310.1, from coordinate 60,561 downwards.
ATAGATCCAAATAAATCTCCGGGCTCCGACAATTTATCTCCTCGCGTGTTGAGAGAAAGTAGTCAACAGCTAGAATTACCCATAACATTAATATTCAACAAGTCATTAGCACAGGCCAGTGTGCCTCTCGAGTGGAAAAAGGCCAATATTACCCCGATCTTTAAAAAAGGAGATAAAAAACAAGCCAGTAATTATCGTCCCATCAGCCTTACGTCTGGCCTAATTAAACTATTCGAAAAACTAAACAGGGATAAAATGATCACTTTCCTTAAAACAAATGATTTGATAACTGATAGTCAGCATGGATTTCGTAGTAATCGGTCTTGCCTTACCAACCTATTAACCTTTTTCAACGATGTTTATAGATGTTGGGACGCCCGAAGCCCATATGATGTAATTTACTTAGATTTTCAGAAAACGTTTGATAAAGTTCCTCACGTTAGGCTTATTTCTGAACAGCGTTCCCACGGTATTAACGACCATCTATGTGCGTGGATTCATGACTGGCTCACCGACAGAGAACAGCGTGTAGTTCTTAACGGTGAAGCATCGGATTGGCAACCCGTCACCAGTGGCGTGGCCAAAAGTTCGGTCCTGGGGCCAACACTATTCATAATTTACGTGAACGACTTAGAAACTGATATCCTATCAAATGTAGCCAAATTCGCCGACGACACCAAATTAAGAGGTATGGTAATGAACAGTCAAAGATGCGAGAACATTCAATCAGACTTAATAAGACTTGCCGACTGGAGCGAAAAATGGCAAATGAGTTTTAACGTAGATAAATGTAAAGTAATGCACACAGGTGAAAAAAATCCTAACTTTAAATATCAGATTCAAGGACATGAGCTCAGTGAAGTAAAACAAGAAAAAGATCTTGGTGATCAGTAACACTCTTAAAATGAGTGATCAATGTTCTGCAGCGAGTAAAAAAGCCAATATGATGTTGGGATTAATCTCAAGAAACTTTGATTATAAATCACCCGAACTTATGAAGAGATTATATTTAGCATTTGTAAGACCACACCTAGAATACGCCGTTCAGTTCTAGTCACCGAACTATATCAAATATCAAGTTTTGCTAGAAAAGATACAGCGACGAGCAACCAAACAAATTCCAGCGCTCCGAAACTTGCAATATGACGAGCGTTTAAAGCGTTTAGATATGTTTTCCCTAAAAAAGCGAAGGGTAAGAGGGGACTTAATGGATTCGACAACATTAACCCAGATAGTCTATTTCAGAGAGACACCAACACAATAACACGCAGCAACGGTATGGAGTTAAAGGGAAACCGATGTGACACATTGGTGCGCAGAAGTTTTCTCAATAATAGAGTCGTCGATCACTGGAATAGACTCCCACCGTCAGTAGTTAGGGCACAGAGTATCAATAGCTTCAAGTCTTCATTGGATAAGTACTTTAGGGATATAAGATTATACGGACCCTTCTTCGCATGTTTTCAGACAGATTGCAGCAAGACCTCAACCTAAATCCATATTATTCTCCCCCACAACCTAGATTGCAAGTAGCGTAAGTTAACGATAGAGTAAAGCAACAGTTAATGTCCGCATGACAGGTGGAGTGAGGTGTGGGTGCAGTAAGGTGACAGGGTACTGGTGCGTGCCTAGTACCGCCGGTAAAACGAGGATCAAGCCTCTATCTGTGCCCCTGAAACTACACCTCACCCATCGTGAGTATTAGGGGGGATTCTGGGGCTGCCCTGTGTAGGCCACTCGGCCTCTTCCAGCCTCCCTGTATTTCTATGTTCTTATGTTCTTGTGTAATTAAGTCACTTTCCCCCACAGCTTAGGTTACTAGTAGTGTAAGTTAAGGGTAGTAATTTCCTCTTATTTCTCTCTTTACTGTAAAATTTCCATGGCCCTTTCTTCCTTAAAGGTACATGGTGTTATCTTCTAACTATTTTCTGCCGGCACGTTGCCGGAGGGAGAGGTGGGTGGGGAGGAGCCTTCATCTTTTCTGTCCTGTCCTACCACACGTAGCTTACTAGTAGTAGCGGTAGTAAACAGACACCCTCGCCATAGACCGATAGGTCTTCTGGTGTCTGTTCCTCCTATGTATTCCTCCTCCTCCGTTTCCTCCTCCTCCTCCTCTCCTGGCTCCTCCTCCTTATTCTTTTGCTATTTTTTCATCTTTTATTTTTCCTACTTCTTTCTCCTCCTCCTCCTCCTCTGGCTCCTCCTTATTCTTTTGCTATTTTTTCATCTTTTATTTTTCCTACTTCTTTCTCCTCCTCCTCCTCCTCCTCCTCCTCCTCCCTCTCTGCCTCCTCCTCTGCCTCCTTCACCTTATTCTTTTGCTATTTTTTTCTCTTTTATCCTTCCGACTTCTTTCCCCTCCTCCTCCTCCTCCTCCTGCTTCTACTTTCGCCTTAAAAGGAAAAAGAAAAGTTAAGCCACGCTGTCTCATCTCTCTCTCTCTCTCTCTCTCTCTCTCTCTCTCTCTCTCTCTCGTTATAATGATCTGCTGTCTTTTTCACTTAAATTTATTTCAGAGAGAGAGAGAGAGAGAGAGAGAGAGAGAGAGAGAGAGAGAGAGAGAGAGAGAGAGAGAGAGAGAGAGAGAGAGAGAGAGAGAGAGAGAGAGAGAGAGAGAGAGAGAGAGAGAGAGAGAGAGAGAGAGAGAGAGAGAGAGAGAGAGAGAGAGAGAGAGAGAGAGAGAGAGAGAGAGAGAGAGAGAGAGAGAGAGAGAGAGAGAGAGAGAGAGAGCACCGTTATAATGTTACGGGGTATCTTAATGTGGTTTCCAACGCTATCTTCTTTTTCTCATTTCGCTTGGTGCCCCTCCCTCCCTCCCTCCTCCTCCTCATCATCATCCTCCAGACAGAGATGAATTATAACATAGAAAAAGAGGAGACAGTGACCCAAGAAATTTGAGTAAAAATAATGAAAAATGTAACGCAAAAAAAAAAAAAGATCGAAGACCAAGCTGAGGGAGAGCAAAATGAAGTAACAATAAGAGGATGAAATATATGAAAAGGCAACGTAAAAAATATTATGAGAAAAAGAAAACAAAAAAGCTGAATGAGGAAAAACAAAACAAAAACTCACAGAAAATAAACTTCTGCTTCAATAGATTAATGCGGATGAGGAGAACAGGTAATGCCAGGTGCAGTAATTAAGGCGGCTCATGCACAGGTAACAAGTGCGGCAGGGAGGGACGAGGGAGGAAGAAAGGAAGGAAGGAAGGAAGGAAGAAAGGAAAGAAGGAAGGAAGGAAGGAAGGAAGAAAGGAAGAAAGGAAGGGAGGGAGGGAGGGAGAAAGGAAGGAAGGAAGGAAGGAAGGAAGGGAGGGAGGGAGGAGGGGAGAGAGGGGGGGGAGGGGGAAGAGAGGAAGACAGGAAGGAAGGGAGGGAGGGAGGGGGGGAGAGGAAGAAATGAAAAAAAATAATGAAAGAAAATAGTGAATGAAGAACTGAATGAATGAAGGAAAAAGAATTAGAAAAATAATTAATGAATGAAGGAAGGAGTTAAGGAAGGAAGGAGGAACAAAAAAAAAATAGCGTAAGAAAGAAATGGGAAATAAAGGTCGGATATGGAAGAGGGAAATGTAGGATAAAAGATGAAGATTGATAGATAGACAGAGCAGAAATAGAAGCAAAATAGGCAAGGGAATATATCTGACTGAAAACTGAAATCAAACACCAAAGGAAGAAGAAGAAGAAAGAGGGAGGGAAGGGAGAGAAGGAAGGCAGCGAGAGGGGAAGAGAGGAAAGGGAAAGGTGATGAAGAGGGGAAGAGAGAGGGAAAGAAAGAGGACGTGAGCAAGAGGGTGATACTGTGATGGCTAAACAAGGGGAAGGGAATTAAGAAAAGGAGGGAAGGAAGGAGGGAAGGAGGATAATGAGAAAACGATGCAAAGGAGAGAACAGAGGGAGAGAGAGGGTGGCTAAACAAGGTAAACAGGATAACGGAAGATAATGTACAAGGGAAACTCTGATAACAATGAGGAAGAGGATAATGAAAAGCTAATCTCTGCGAGGCAAACATGAGAAAGGAAAACGTTATGATAGAAGAGAAGCGATGAGAGACGCTGATAAAGATTGGAAGTGAAGGAAAATAAGGTAAAGAGGAAAATAAGGAAAAAATGATTAGTGTGAGGATTACAGTGCACGGAGGAGGACGAGTACAAAGGAGTACAAAGGAAAAGCAAACAACAACAGACCTCCTGGTCCTAACTAGGCTGTTTGTTGTTTCTACCATCTACTCTACGTAGTCTACGAGTCAGAGACACACGACAGCAAAGGCGAAGGCTCCTCCCCTCCCACCAGTCCCTCCAGCCGAGGCTGGCATGAAAAGAAAAAATACCATGTAGTATAGAAAAACTACAATAGTATAGAAAAACTACAATAAGGAGGAGGACGAGGAGGAGGAGGAGGAGGAGGAAGAAGAGAAGAAGAAACATTGAAACATAACAAGAATAAAGGAAGAGAACAGGAAGAGGCTTAAGATGAGGAAAGAAGATAAAGCGATGGTCTTCTAGACAAAAGAATGAGAAGAGAGAAAAAATAGATGATGATGTTGGTGAAGATAGCAGAAAAAAAGAGTAAATATGAAACGACAGTAACAACAAACAAATGAAACAAAGTATATAATCAATAAACAAGAATGAAAGGAAACGAGGAGAGAAAAAAGAAAAAAATATCATTGGTAAACAAACCGAATAATCTAGTAACTATTTGACTGACAGAATGACCTACTGGCAGACTGACTGACTAACTATATGACAAACTGATAATGCCCATGACTCTGTGACTGACTGACTAGCTGCTGGACTGACAAACTAATATACTAATGGAATGACTGACTGACTGACGGACTGACTGAATATTAGCGGACTTATATTGTCTGCCTTTGAGACGACTAACTATATGACGGACTGATAAACTAAACCAACTCAAAAACATATTCTCCTTTCTTTGTTTCCAAAACGTTGATTCCTTTGTCGATAAAAAACACGTCGCAATAACTCGTTATCCTTTCTTTGTTCTCAAAAAGTCGATTCCTTTGTCGATAAAACTAAGACATCGCAACAACTCATTTTCCTTCCTTTAAAGGTCAGTATCCCACCCCGACATTTACGTCAGGGTCAGCATCCCACCCCCGACATTTACGTCAGGGTCAGCATCCCACCCCGACATTTACGTCAGGGTCAGCATCCCACCCCGACATTCAAGCTGGGGTCAGCATCCCACCCCGACATTTACGTCAGGGTCAGCATCCCACCCCGACATTTACGTCAGGGTCAGCATCACACCCCAACATTCAAGCTGGGGTCAGCATCCCACCCCAACATTCAAGCTGGGGTCAGCATCCCACCCCGACAGTTAAGTCAGGGTCAGCATCCCACCCCGACAATTAAGTCAGGGTCAGCATCCCACCCCAACAGTTAAGTCAGGGCCAGCATCCCACCCCGACAGTTAAGTCAGGGTCAGCATCCCACCCCGACAGTTAAGTCAGGGCCAGCATCCCACCCCGACAGTTAAGTCAGGGTCAGCATCCCATAGAGAGCCGAAAATGTTGAGTATGACTTTTTCCTTTTTAAGATGTTGTGTTTCTATCGTATTCTTTTTGCTGGTGTTCTTTTTTCTGTATTTTCCTTATGCTGGTTTTCTCTTTCTTCTTTTTCCTTTTTCTGGTGTTATTTCTACTGTATATCGGCTTTTCTTGGTGCCGTATCCTGCTACAGACGAATCTCCCTCACCCCAGAGAAGCCTCGCCCGTACCAACATACCACACCAAAGTCCTTAATCCTAGTTGTTTGTTTTGCAAATGTTGTGTTTTGTATCTGATTTCTTTTTTCTGGCATTCCTTTTCTGAATTATCCTGTCTCCGGTGTTATTTTTCTTTATTTGTCGTGTGACAGTGTTGTGTAGAGTACCTACATCGCCTCTACCTGGTGCCGTATCTTGCTACAGCTGAGTCTCCTTCACCCCAGAGAAGGCTCACCCATACAAATATACCACTCCAAAGGCCTTCATGCTGGATTTTTGTGTTTTTGTTTTATTTTTTTTCCTTTTTCTCATCTGTGCTTCTATCTTATCTATTTCCTGGAATTCCTCTCCTGTATTATCCTATTTCTGATGTTTTTTTTGTTTATTTTCCTTTTTTTCGGTGTTTTTATCTGTAATATCCCTGTCGTGGAGTTGTTCTGAAATCGCCTTTCCTTGGTGCTGTGTGCTGATACGAATGAACCTCCTTCACCCCAGAAAAGACCCGCCCATACCAACACACAACACCAAACGCACTCCCCTCCCCCCGCCCCTGGACACTCGGGATCTACGGCACCGCCATGGACGCCCCGAGGGAGCCGAGAGGCCCTGCCGGAGCCCCTGAGCCCCGCGACGCTCGCCAGGGAGACCGTGGGCTCCCTGACGCTCCCCAGCACCGCCGAGGCGGGGGAGGGCAAGGACTCCAGACAACTGCAGAACAACTCCAGACGGGAATATTAAATTAATTGTAAACACCGTGACGGCGCAAAGGCTGCGTTTGCCGGCCGAATGTTTTGGCGCGGCATCCACTTTCCCTTTTTTTCTGTGTTCTCTCATTGTTATATGAGAGAGAGAGAGAGAGAGAGAGAGAGAGAGAGACCTGAGGCGGTGGGCGTGGCAATGATACAAATACCTCCAGTGGGCGACGGCTCTCTCTCTCTCTCTCTCTCTCTCTCTCTCTCTACGGTGCCATTTTAGCGACCTACTTTGTATATTTCATTTCCCCTTCCTCCTCCTCCTCCTCTCTCTCCTCTTCCTCCTCCTTCACCTCTTCATCGTACTGTTTCTCTTCCTGTCCTCATCTCGTCACACCTTTCTTTCAATCTCTAAAAATTACATATACAATAAATTAAATATTATCTAGTCGGTTCAGTACAAAGAAACGCTCAAGTATAATATTTCATTCTGCCACATTCACAGCAGCAGGCTAATAAAGCTAATACGTGGAAGGTGCAATAACAAGCACAATTATAGTAACGATAGTAAAAGAAATACAACACGTGGTAACAGCATCATGAACGAAACAGTAACAATAGGAGTAAGTTTTTTTTGCGTTAAAAGAAGCAACTCAAATGCAAAAATATATGAAAATAAAAAAGAACGCTAAACACTACTAATAACAGTACGGTACTGTAATAGTAACACCATTGAGGTCACTACTATCACTATACTGTCTACTACTATTTACACTAAACTACCTCTGTCCCTCTGTTTCTATAATCTATATTTTTTCGTGCTCTTTCTCCTCCTCTCACGTCACTTTCACTTTCTCCTCGGCGTCTCAGGTGTCTGGGGGCTGCAGGACAGGCGGCTTATGGTGTCCACACTCCTCAATCTCTACCTGATTAATCTCTTACAATAATAACAATTTCACTCCTACATTTTACTATTATAATCATTTTACTCGTTACGCTTAAAAAAAAAACTTAAGTGAGCCGCGAAAGCAGACGAGAGGCAGTAATTGGATCCAACTCCCTATGAACCGGATTCGAACACAGAGGCGAGGCTTCGGGGCACATGAAGCAACAAGGAAGTCAGAACTTTTCGGAGCTTCAAACAGGATCATTAGTGCCCAGTGTGTTAGGATCCGACTGTGGCTGACCTGACCACACGCTATTGTGTGTGTGTGTGTGTGTGTGTGTGTGTGTGTGTGTAAAGCAGCAGCAGTGGCAGTTTTAATAATTAAGATGAACCATAATGGGCCCTTTCCAAACCCCCTCTCTCCTCCTCCCACCCCCCATCTTTCTCCTCTTCCTTGATATCTTGATATGCTAAATAAAATATCATACAGTAAATCAACAACAACAGTAACAATGATAACGAGCACATTATTGCACCCTCTCCCCCTCCCTCCCCTCTCCTCATCCCCCATTCACTCACTTTCCTCCCCTTTTTATCAGTGTCGCAGACGCCGATCAACAGATTGTCCATCTTCTTGTGGTTGGTGGTGTTGTTGTTCTCTTCATGTTGTTTTCCCGGCTTACCCATACATTGTAGAGATGACATGGTATAATAACATTTGTTACCCCTGATGAACCCTACAACATGGCATTATAAAGTCAGATTTTTTTTTACGTCTTGGAGGCGCCGGTAGGCCTTTTCAGTGGTGTCCTAATGTGATTCTGTTGATTACTCGACATCATTTGAAATGCACATTACTCGATTTCCTGCTCCCCACACAAAAAAACCGTATTCCCACAGGTCACCCAAGATCGTTGAGAGCAGGGGATAGGCATAACATGAAAAGAGGCATAACTCGAAAAGTAGACATTTGCGGCGGAAATGATGTACAAAATCGTGCAATTCACTACATCTATCACCAGAAAAACATGAACCACGTAAGAAAATCGTTGGTTGGGTGAAACCGTAAATTGTCCAGAACAGCTACTGTTACCACTACTACTGTAACATACCTAACACAAATAACAAAAACAATAACCGCAACAATACTCATACCATATAATTGTACTCTTTTCACTCTTAACCTCTCATCATCATCATCCTTACCTACCACTCGCACCCCCTTTACCCCTCTCCTTCCCCCCCCCCTCATCACCTGCTCTTTATCTACCACTCCACCTCCCTTCTTCCTTCCACTACCTTTCTTCACTCCATCACCTCCCCCTCACCCCACACAACCCTAACAAACACTCCACACTCACCCCACCCTCGGCGTCCTGCTGCCCCACCCTCGCCCTCAGTGCGTCACATCCCCGCCCGGCGCAACGCTCAGCCCTGCCACGCCGTGTAACCCTTGAACACAGCACTGCACACAGGAGGGAAGGAGTCTGCCCTTGCTGAGACCCCGACGCGGAGTAACACGTGACCGCGTAACGCCCCACCCAGCTGATTACTTTCCCTCGGCGCAGAGTGTCTTGTCCATGTAGTTCTGCGAGTATCAGTACTGTAGTCTTTCCTTGTATCAAGTCACTTTAGGCGTGACTGTGTCAAGCAACTGTGCTGCCATTTCTCCCTTGAGCACTTGCTCTCCTTCCCTAGTCTCACTCACTCTCCCTCCCTCCTTCCCACACTCACTCATTTTTTCCATCGTAAATATGTTTTGACTTACTCCCCACACCACCCATGAGATAATTCTGTGTCTGGGTTCCTTGGCTTGGGTGACCGGCGCGGTGTCCTCGTCACCGTGACATCGTCGCGCCAGCCACGATGCCATAATGTATGAGAATGTATGCAAACTCACTGTTTTGCCCACAAAAGACAAATCCTTCTTAGAATTACATGATTTCATCATATAATTAAATGTAAATAGTATTTAGAACTCATTTAGAAGCAGTTAATAGTTAACAATATGAGGGAGAGAGGGTGGCGGCGATGATGTGGCACATCCGCTAATACCGCCGGCCACGGCTAAAATGACTTGATAAAATGGAAAGAATATAGTTTGCGGGTGAATATATCACGTTGAAGAGAAATTACAACAGTTCATGCAAAGCCTACAAATAGACTTCGTGTTCATGCGTATTAATACGTCACCAGCGAACTCCAGAGAACGTAACCCCCTGGTATTCCTTCTGTTAGTTATGTAGTATCAACTCTAAATGATGGAGAAAACAATTACCTAACACTGTGCAATAATTAATACCTTCTCTCTCTCTCTCTCTCTCCACTGCCCAAGGAGTTCCCCATTTTCTTTCACTCGTCCAGACTCGGAGGAAACTTTTTTTAATTCCTTTTTCCTCGGCGATTGATGACTTCGGTGACGATGAGCTTCCTGGACCGACCGGCAAATTATTTTCTCAACTTGTGATTCCCTTCCAGCCCCACACGACCCCCTGCGACCCCCTACGACCCCTAACACCCCTTATCTCCTCCTCTTGCGCTCCGCCAACCCCAACCTACGACCCCTAACCCCCTCTTCCCTTCTCCCCCAGCCCAATTTCAAACTAGTCCGCCCCGCCATTCTTCTCGCGCTAATCTCACGGAGTCGTGCGATTCTACGGCGACTTGCAGGTATTGGTCCTGACGGCTGACGGATGGCTGGGAGAGGGAGGAAAGAGAGAGAGTAAAGAGGAATGCATAGATTAAGAGTAGGAGTTCTTCTTGTCTTTCACTGCTTCTCCTACATTTATTCTCATTTCCTCTTTTCTTTAATTTCTTTGCATTACTTTCATTCAATTCTTCGCAACATATTTCTGTTCATTCTCCTATTTCTCGTAGACTATCATTCATTCTAGTTTTCAATTTCCTCATTTTATTTCGTTCACCTTTTCTTGCTTTCATTTCTTCTCGTCTTTCATCTCTCATATCTCCCCAGTTCTACCTTCTCCTTTTGTCTTGTTATTTTCGTTTGATATTTTACTTCTCTAAGCATCCACTTTTCCTCCCATTTCTTCTCTTCTTATATTTTTTGCCATTTATTTCTTCAATTTCTTCAGGTTTCATATCTCCCAATTCTTTTTTGACAGGATCATCTCATAATTTCCCGTCTCACACTCACCAATATTTATCACCATACTCTTCTCAACATCTGCTCCCATGATTTCCCTTCACACGCTGTCGCCTAATACCTCGCCTCATCCTCTCCTTATCTTCTTTGTCTTATATGACTGGGCGGATAAATGGCAGATGGAGTTCAATGTAGGGAAGTGCAGTATTCTGAGTGTAGGTAGGAACAACCCCTCACATAACTTTTGCTTAAATGACACTCTCATAAGTAGGTCTGGGTGCGAGAGGGATTTAGGGGTCTTAGTGAGCTCTGATCTCCGTCCAAGGGCACAATGCATTCAAGCTAGAAATCGAGCTAATAGGGTACTGGGATTTATTTCAAGGAGCGTAAGCAACAGAAGCTACGAAGTCTTCCTCAAACTATATTTAGCATTAGTTAGACCTCATCTTGACTATGCGGTTCAGTTCTGGTCACCCTACTATAGAATGGATATCAAAATGTTAGAATCGGTGCAGAGGAGGATGACTAAAATGATTCAGGGGTTGAGAAACTTGCCATACGAGGAAAGACTCAAACAGTTAAACTTGCATTCTCTAGAAAGGCGAAGGGTGCGTGGAGACATGATCGAGGTTTATAAATGGATGAAGGGCTTTAATAAGGGAGACATTCATAAGGTTTTGTTGGTAAGAGAACCGGGTAGGACACGAAGTAACGGGTTTAAACTGGATAAATTCAGATTCAACAGGGACACAGGCAAAAATTGGTTTACTAACAGGGTGGTGGATGAGTGGAATAGGCTTAGCAGTCATGTGGTGAGTGCCAATACAATTGTCACATTCAAAAATAGACTAGATAAATTCATGGACAGCGATATTAGGTGGGGTTAGATACACGGGAGCTTAGGGTCAAAGGAGCTGCCTCGTACAGGCCTACCGGCCTCTTGCAGACTCCTGCGTTCTTATGTTCTTATGTTGTCTTCTAAATCTTTCAACTAATATTTCGCCTCAACATATCCCTTCTTCTTTCCGTCTTCTTTATAGCCTGCTGTCACCCAGTACTTCACCTCGTCCTCTCCTCATCCCGTCTTCTTTATATTCGCCCTTTGTCACACACGACGCTCACGAGTGTTTGAAGGGGAATCAACACTAAACGCGAAGGAGAGTGGAAATTTGCGTTGAGGGCCGGAAGAGGAAGAGGAGGAGGAAGAGGAGGAGGAAGAGGAGGAGGAGAGAAGCGTGAAGGAAGGAGAGAATGTGGAGACAGCAATAAAGAAGAAAAGCGAATGTAGTTTAACTTTTCTTTTTTTCATTTTGTCATTACCTCCTACTACTACTCTTCCTCCTCTTCCTTCTTCTAAACCTCCTGCCTCTCTTCCTCCTCCTCCTCCTCCTCCTCCTCCTCCTCCTCCTCCTCCTTCTCCTCCTCCTCCTTCTCTCTCTTTCTGCCCCTCCTAAACCACATACTCATCCTACTCTAGTCATCCTCTGTCAACACACACACACACACACACACACACACACACACACTTCTGTTATACTTTAAGATAGAAAACGTGAGGACAACTAATGTTACCAGGAAGAAGAGGCGGAAGAGGAGGAGGACGAGTAGGATAAAATGTAAAACGTGCAAATTGGAGAAGCATAATGGAAGATACAGATACGTAAAGAAAGAAAGAACAAACAGGAGACACAGGAGGAAAATGTGACAAGAAGCCAGAAAAGGAGCAACATGAAGAGGAGGAGGAAGATAAAAGAAAAGAGAACCAGAGGAGGAGGAGGAGGAGGAGGAGGAAGAAAATGGGAAAGAATAGATGTTAGATATGATGTGGGATTGTGGGAACCGAGAGAGGAAGGAAATAAGTGGAAGAAAGATGGAGGAAGAGGAGGAGGAGGAGGGGAAAGACTATTTTAGGAAGGAGCATGAAAGTATAAAAGCTAAGAGAGAGAGAGAGAGAGAGAGAGAGAGAGAGAGAGAGAGAGAGAGAGAGAGAGAGAGAGAGAGAGAGAGAGAGAGAGAGAGAGAGAGAGAGAGAGATATATAGATTTAAATAGAAAATCAGTCCACACAGTACCCATGGGCCAGACTTGGTGGTCTGTCCTTATACCTAAGTGATTTTACATTATTCAGAAGACTCCAAAACGTTGCATTTCTACTCTAGTTGATATTAAGTTGAAGGAAGTGACGGTCGAGCTTATTTTTGAAGGAGTCAATCGTGTTACACTGGACCACTGATGGTGGAAGCTTATTCCATTCTCGCACTACAACGTTGGTGAAGAAAAATTTGGTGCAATCTGAATTTACTTGTCTACATCTGAGTTTTACGCCATTGTTCCTCGTGCGCAGACTGTCATCGATCATAAACAATGTTGATCTGTCTACATTCGTGAAACCATTAAGTATTTTAAAACATTCGATCAATTTTCCTCGGAGGCGACGTTTCTCAAGAGAACATGTTAAGGATAGAAAGCCTTTCTTCGTAGGATTTGTTGCGCAAGGAAAGGATCATTTTCGTTGCCCGACGCTGAACACCTTCTAATTTAGCAATATCCTTTGCATGGTTGGGGGACCAAAACTGTACCGCATATTCCAAGTGGGGTCTGACTAAACTGTTGTAGAGCAGGTATTACATCTTTATTCTTGAATACAAAGTTTCTTTTAATGAAGCCCAACATTCTGTTCGCTTTATTTGCTGCATCGATGCATTGCTGTGAGAATTTGAGGTTTGACGCGATTTTGACCCCAAGTCTTTGACGCATTGAACGCTTTTGAGTTTAACGCCGCGCATTTCGTATTCGAACTTCTTATTCCTCGTTCCAACTTGAAGGACCTGGCACTTGTCTACGTTAAAGGGCATCTCCCATCTATCCGACCAAGTTGAAATTTTGTGCAAATCCTCTTGGAGGCTTTGCCTGTCTTCGTCAGTGAGAACCGAGTTACCAATCTTTGTGTCGTCTGCAAATTTACTAATGAGGTTATTGAGTCCAACATCCACGTCGTTGATGTAAATAATGAAGAGCACTGTGCCAAGGACCGAGCCCTGAGGGACGCCACTAGTGACAGGCGCCCACTCTGAGTTAAATCCGTCAATCACTACTCGTTGTTGTCTGTTGCTCAACCAATTCGCGATCCATTGGTTTACTTGACCGTCAATACCTATTTGCTTTAATTTGTAAAGTAATTTATGATGCGGGACTTTATCAAACGCTTTCTGGAAATCAAGATAGACTACGTCCAGTGATTTGGTTACGTCATAAACAGTGAAGAGGTCGTTATAAAGGTTAATAGGTTTGATAGGCAGGATCTTTTGTTTCGGAAGCCATGTTGCGAGTCCCCAATCAATGAGTGGCTTTCAAGGTAACTCACAATTTGTCTCTAATTATGCCCTCAAGTAGCTTACCTACAACCGAAGTTAGACTAATGGGCCTGTAATTACCTGGTACTTTTTGTCTCCTTTCTTGAAAATCGGTGTCACGTTAGCCTTTTTCCAATCTGAAGGGACGATGCCTTGTCGCAAGGACATATTGAATACGGTTGTGAGGGAGGAGTATTTCGCTCTTCGTTTCTTTCAGCAGAGTTGGATATACTTTGTCAGGTCCAGGACTTTTATTTGTTTTAAGTGAATGGAGAGCTTTAAGGACTTCATCGGTTGTTATTTCAAAATTAGGCAATGCATGCTCGAGATTTACAATAGTACTGGTGTTGGTGGTAGCGAGAGGAAGACTGTTAGTATTAAACACCGAGGAAAAGTAATTGTTTAAGAGGTTTGCAATGTGTTGGCTGTCAGTCACTAGTGCACCGTCGCTGTTTGTTAAAGGTCCAATACCACTTTTGATCGCCTTTCTGTTGTTTATGTAACTGAAGAATGATTTCGGGTTATTTTTACAGTTGGCTGCAATATTTTCTTCATGTCTACGCTTTGCCTGACCTACTAGTCTTTTTACTCGTCGCCTGGCATCATTATAGAGTCTAATGTTCTCGGGCGTGCTTTGTTCTTTCTTTAACCTGTAAAACAATTTTCTCTCATTGACTGATTGTTTAATTTCGCTATTAAACCACGGTGGGCTTTTATTAGTGTTAATTCGCTTCTCGCACAAGGGGACGAATGTGTTCTGCTGAGTGAGTAAGTGATTTTAAGGCAGCCAGGCTTCCTCTACGTTGCCGTCATCTGATAGTTGTATTTCTGTTAGTTTTTGTCGGATTTCTACGAAGTTAGCTCTTTTGAAATTGGGCACCTTTACTTTATTTTCAGTCACTGATGATTGAGCTTTAATGTCGACGCGCACTAATTTATGATCGCAAGAACCGAGGTGTTCTCCTACCGTGACACTACTGACTAGGTTATCTTGGGTCGTTATAACAAGGTCGAGTATATTATTTTGTCGAGTTGGCTCAGAAACCATTTGGCTTAGATAATTTTCTTCTAGAAATTCGATCATTCTATGTGACTCGCCTTCTGTGCCTGACAGTGTCGCCCAGTCGATATGGGGGAGGTTAAAGTCTCCTAATATCAGTGAGTCGTTGTTATTAAGTGACTGCCTTAAGACGCTGTACATTTCAAGGTCGTCATCGAGTGATTGCCCGGGAGGTCTGTAGGTGACAGATATATTTAAATTGACTTTTGCAATGTTTAATCTCACGCACAAAAGTTCAACGTTACTGTTTCCCGGTGTTTTGTCGGGAGAGAGAGAGAGAGAGAATCAGGTCAACATATTTACATTATTAATTTCTTTTGTTGGCCGCTCTTTGTTGATTCAAATTTATCATTATTGTTTCAATTATTATTATTATTATTATTATTATTATTATTATTATTATTATTATTATTATTATTATTATTATTATTGTTATCATCAACATCATCATCATCATCATCATCATCATGTATTTCCTCTCACCATCATGACATCTGCGCCATAAAGATTCATATCGTCCATTAATGTTCACTGTTACGGTCCCATGGTCATAAATTTATTGAATTGCGTATTCAAACTTATTTCCAATAACTTATCTTCCCATATCAGTCTATCTATATCTTTATTTATGTCAATCTATCTATCTCTCTATTTGTGTATTTAGATATCTTTCCGTATATTAGTTTATCTATTTATATTTTTATTCAAGTGCACGCCACTGTCTCTATGGCAATATTTCATCATTTATACATGTGTTTAATTATTAACTTGTCAACCTAAATATTTATACAATCTCTCTCTCTCTCTCTCTCTCTCTCTCTCTCTCTCTCTCTCTCTCTCTCTCTCTCTCTCGTTGATACCCTCTCTATATATCTCTTTTCTCTCTCTCTCTCTCTCTCTCTCTCTCTCTCTCTCTCTCTCTCTCTCTCTCTCTCTCTCTCTCTCTCTCTCTCTCTCTCTCTCTCTCTCTCTCTCTCCCCTTTATCATCCTTCCATCATTTCATTTCCACCCTCTTTACTCCCTGCTTTATTGGTTCTCTCATAACCGTTCCCTTCCCTTCGCTTTCCCTCTTCATTCATCAATCGTCTATTCATTGTTGTATCAATTCAATTATTCATCAGGTTCTCTATACGTTCAGATCGCTTTGTTATTACCAGAAGTGGCACTGGAACTCACACCCAGGAGCTCTCCAACACTAAATGAGAGATATGTAACTAAGTTATTATAAGCTTACAATCGTTATTATTAAGGTTATTATTACTATTATTTTTATCGTTATTATTGTCCTTGTTATAGATTGCGTTCCTCGCTTTTCACCCTGTGCCTGATAAAAAGTTAGGAGGGCACACCATTGTAATTAGATGACTCGAGGGTGGGATAGATTATTATTAGCATTGTTGTTATTACTGTTACTTTAAAATATTACCTCGTTCATTACTCCCATTATGATTATTACACTACTGTTAATATTTGTGGTCCTGTCCTACTTTTCCAGCCAATAGTTTGTATTTCTGCAGCATGGTTTAACTATTACTGCTACTACTACGCTTACTACAATGGTTACTTTTTCTTAAACTTTAACACTATCATTTTTAACAGAAATTACATGCTCGTTATCATTTCTAACAGTACTATGTTCACAGCACGCCATCTATCGGCAACAATGACACTATTCGCCATTCTAACACTGGCAACCATCGCGATCCCACTAATCACAAATTTTACAAACACCAAAATCACCAACATTATTTATCTTGTTCAAAGTATCCACCTACCACCATTGCCGCCTCCACCACCACAGCCACCTCAACCACCACAGCATCCCTCACCACCACTGGTATCTCACCACCACCAATCCCTCACCATCGCATCCTTCACCACCACTCTCGCCATCACCAGCACCATCAATTTTCCCTCAACACCATCACCACCACTATCCGTTTCCCGTGTCACCTCAAGGCTGGACACGACATGAAACAATGGATCGCGAATTGGTTGAGCAACAGACAACAAAGAGTTGTGATTGACGGATTTAACTCAAAGTGGGCGCCGGTCACTAGTGGCGTCCCTCAGGGCTCGGTTCTTGGCCCAGTGCTCTTCATTATTTACATCAACGACGTGGATGTTGGACTCAATAATCGCATTAGTAAATTTGCAGACGACACAAAGGTTGGTAACACGGTTCTCACTGACGAAGACAGGCAAAGCCTCCAAGAGGATTTGTACAAAATTTCAGCTTGGTCGGATAAATGGGAGATGCCCTTTAACGTAGACAAGTGCCTGGTCCTTCAAGTTGGAACAAAAAATAAGAAGTTCGGTTACGAAATGCGCGGCGTTAAACTCACAAGCGTTCAATGCGTTAAGGACCTGGGGGTCAAAATCGCGTCAAACCTTAAATTCTCACATCAATGCATCGATGCAGCAAATAAAGCGAACAGAATGTTGGGCTTCATTAAAATAAACTTTTTATTCAAGAATAAAGCTGTAATACTTCCGCTCTACAATAGTTTAGTCAGACCCCACTTGGAATATGCGGTACAGTTTTGGTCTCCCCACCATGCAAAGGACATTGCTAAACTAAAAGGTGTTCAGCGTCGAGCAACAAAAATGATCCCTTCCTTGCGCAACAAATCCTACGAAGAAAGGCTTTCCACCCTTAACATGTTCTCTCTTGAGAAACGTCGCCTCCGAGGAAAACTGATCGAATGTTTTAAAATACTTAATGGTTTCACGAATGTAGACAGAACAAAATTGTTTATGATCGATGACACTTTGCGAACGAGGAACAATGGCATAAAACTCAAATGTAGACAAGTAAATTCAGACGGCACCAAATTTTTCTTCACCAACGTTGTAGTGCGAGAATGGAATAAGCTCCCACCATCAGTGGTCCAGTGTAACACGATTGACTCCTTTAAAAACAAGCTCGACCGTCACTTCCTTGAACTTAATATTAACTAGAGTAGAAAAGCAATGTTTTGGAGCCATCTGATTAAAGTAAAATCACTTAAGTTTAAGGACAGACCACCTAGTCTGGACCATGTGGTCTGTGTGGTCTGATTTTCTATGTAATTCTCCCTCCTCATCATTTATTTGTTTGATTTAGTCTTTATTTTTATTTTGTTTAAGACATCATTAGGTCTTGATATTCCTTTGTAACTATTTGAGATTATAATTTCTGACGCTTTCTTGAATGCCAGTGATGATCCTTTTTTTACTCTATCCTCCTTACGGACTTCTCTTTCCGTGTTCTTTATCTTAAGGTTCAACTCTATCTCATATTGTTGCCTTAAAATTCACGATTATTTCCTTACGTGACCATAAATCTTTAGGCAACATTTATAACATCATGAATATTCAGTGTGTAAGCTGTAAGGCAGCCTCTTTATGAATGGCTTCAGTATCACCATGAAGTAAACCGTGCACGAAAAAAAGCATCGCATCGTATATGGAAATTAACCCAACACAACTTTTCACTAAATTTTTAAAAAAATAGCAAATGACCTTAATAGGAAAAAAGGAAAACGAAGACAAAGAAGATGCTCCCAAAACAAAATATCAAAGCCTAATGGTTTTTCACTGCACCTTGAAGGCAGCATCCCATCCCCCTGATAGTTTGTCTCTACATGTTAACAAAAAGAAAAACATACACTATCACATTTTAACAGTTTTCACCATAAGAAAACAAGAAAGAAAGAAAGACAAGTTCGTCAATGAATACCAACCCGTTGACACTAAACAAACCACATCTTATTATCTCGATGTTCACCCTATCTATTATGCATATATATCTAATTTATCTCACCCATATTTGTCTTCATACCTCCATATATATCAGCACCCCTTATTCCCCTTCCCGCCACCGCCGCCGCACGCTGCCTCTTCGACTTCCCAATACTCGCCAGGTAACGCGCGACAGCCTTCCCGCGCGGCGTCTAGTCTCGCAGTCAAGTTTTACTCCATTCGGTGCTCGCGGCGTTTGATGTCAGGCAATAAACCTACACTCACGCACACACACACACACACACACACACACACACACACACACACACACACACACACACACACACACACACACACACACACACACACACGTTGGTCCAATCTCGCAGTAGTTTATGAGCTTATTCATTTCATGTCTCCCTGTTTTATTCACTTTAATAATTCTGCGCGTCACCCTGGCGCTGAGACACACCCGCCGCCTTGATAGCCTTGTCAACGCGTCTCAGCGGGGCGCCAAAGAGTGTGGCCCTCAGAATGAGTTAGCATGGTGCTCCAAAGAATGTTATGATGCTAAAAGGATCCTCAGAAAGATATTATCAGAGCAACTTCCATTGAAAATAATACATAAAAATGAAATTGAATTTATAAGGACTGAAATTTGGATGAAAAATTTTGCTTACAAGCTTTGGATCGTAAATAATATGCCTTTTACTACGACTACTTCTTCCACTACTACTACTACTACTACAATTTTTTTTTTTTTTTTTTTTTTTTTACAGCAAAGGAGACAGTTCAAGGGCACACAAAATGCAAACATTAATAAAAAAAAAAAAGCCCGCTACTCACTGCTCCTAAAAAGAATCCAAAGAGGTGGCCGAAAGATAGGTCAGTTTCGGGAGGAGAGGTGTCCTGATACCCTCCTCTTGAAAGAGTTTAAGTCGTAGGCAGGAGGAAATACAGATGAAGGAAGAGTGTTCCAGAGTTTACCAGCTTGAGGGATGAAAGAGTGAAGATGCTGGTTAACTCTTGCATAAGGGGTTTGGACAGTATAGGGATGAGCATGAGTAGAAAGTCGAGTGCAGCGGGGCCGCGGGAGGGGGGGAGGCATGCAGTTAGCAAGTTCAGAAGAGCAGTCAGCGTGGAAATATCGATAGAAGATAGAAAGAGAGGCAACAGTGAATTTAAGAGGTAGAAGACTATCAGTATGAGGAGGAGAGCTGATGAGACGAAGAGCCTTAACCTCCACTCTGTCCAGAAGAGCTGTGTGAGTGGAGCCCCCCCACACATGAGATGCATACTCCATACGAGGGCGGACAAGGCCCCTGTATATGGACAGCAACTGTGCAGGGGAGAAGAACTGGCGGAGACGGTACAGAACGCCCAGCCTCGAGGAAGCTGATTTAGTAAGAGATGAGATATGAAGTTTCCAGTTGAGATTTTGAGTTAAGGATAGACCGAGAATGTTTAGTGTTGAGGAAGGTGATAGCTGGGTGTTGTCAAAGAATAGGGGATAGTTGTTTGGAAGATTGTGTCGAGTGGATAGGTGGAGAAACTGTGTTTTTGAGGCGTTGAAGGACACCAGGTTCTTCTTGCCCCAATCGGAAATAATAGTAACGTCTGAGGCTAAGCGTTCTGCAGCCTCCAGCCTTGAGTCGTTAAGTTCCTGAAGGGTGGGTCTTCTATTAAAAGAAGTTGAATAATGCAGAGTGGAATCATCGGCGTAGGAATGGATAGGACAGTTCGTTTTGGAAAGAAGATCATCAATGAACAACAGAAAAAGTGGGAGATAGGACAGAACCCTGTGGGACACCACTGTTAATAGATTTAGGGAAGAACAGTGACCGTCTACCACGGCAGAAATAGAACGGTCAGAAAGGAAACTGGAGATAAAGGTACAGAGTGAAGGATAGAAACCGTAGGAGGGTAGTTTAGAAAGCAAAGATTTGTGCCAGACCCTATCAAAAGCTTTTGATATGTCCAGCGCAATAGCAAAAGTTTCACCGAAACGGCTAAGAGAGGATGACCAAGAGTCAGTTAAGAAGGCTAGGAGATCACCAGTAGAACGCCCTTGCGGAACCCATACTGGCGATCAGATAGAAGGTCAGAAGTGGAAGGCGCTTTTGAATCTTCCGGTTAAGGATTAATTCAAAAGCTTTAGATAGACAAGAAAGTAAAGCAATAGGACGGTAGTTTGAGGGATTGGAGCGGTCAACCTTCTTAGGTACAGGCTGTATGAAGGCATACTTCCAGCAAGAAGGAAAGGTAGATGTTGACAGGCAGAGGCGAAAGAGTTTGACCAGGAAGGGTGACAGCACGGAGGCACAGTTTTAAGGACAATAGGAGGCACTCCATCAGGTCCATAAGCCTTCTGAGGATTGAGGCCAGAGAGGGCATAGAAAACATCATTTTGAAGAATCTTTATAACAGGCATAAAGGAGTCAGAGGGGGAATGAATAGGAGGAATATGCCCAGAATCGTCCAGAGTGGAGTTTTAGAAAAGTTTGAGAGAAGAGTTCAGCCTTAGAGATAGATGAGACGGCAGTGTTGCCGTCAGGACTGAGAGTGGAGGAAAGATGAAGAAGTGAAGTTGGAGGAGATGTTTTGGTTAGATGCCAGAAGTCACGGGAAGAGTTAGAGAAAGCAAGGTTTGACATTTTCTATTAATGAAAGAATTTTTGGTTAGTCGGAGAATAGATTTGGCACGATTTCGGGCAGAAATGTAAAGTTCATAATTAGCATTAGTTTGAAGGCTCTGGTACCTTTTGTGAGCTACCTCTCTATCATTGACAGCACGAGAACAAGCGTGATTAAACCAAGGCTTTTTAGCGTGAGGAGTAGAGAAAGAATGAGGAATGTATGCCTCCATTCCAGAGACAATCACCTCTGTGATGCGCTGAGCACACAGAGGGTCTCTATCCTGGAAGCAATAATCATTCCACGGGAAATCGGAAAAGTACATCCTCAGGTCGTCCCACCGAGCTGAAGCAAAATGCCAGAAGCATCGCCTCTTCAGTGGGTCCAGAGGGTGTACAGGAGCGATAGGACAGGATGTAGAAATAAGATTGTGATCGGAGGAGCCCAACGGAGAGAACAGTTTGACAGAATAAGCAGAAGGGTTTGAGGTAAGGAAGAGGTCTAGAATGTTGGGCCGATCTCCAAGACGGTCGGGAATACGTGTAGGGTGCTGGACCAACTGCTCTAGGTCGTTGAGGATAGCAAAGTTGTAGGCTTGTTCACCAGGATGGTCAGTGAAAGAGGATGAAAGCCAAAGCTGATGGTGAACATTGAAATCTCCTAGGATGGAGATTTCAGCGAAGGGAGAGTGGGTCAAGATGTGCTCCACTTTAGAATTCAAATAGTCAAAGAATTTTACATAGTTGGTAGAGTTAGGTGAGAGATAAACAGCACAGATGTATTTAGTAATAGAATGACAGTGAAGTCTTAACCAGATGGTGGAAAATTCAGAAGAGTCAAGGTCGTGGGCATGAGAGCAAGTGATGTCGTTGCGCACGTACTACTACTACTACTGCTATTTCTTCCACTGCTGCTGCTACTACTACTTCCACTGCTACTGCTACTACTACTACTACTACTACTACTACTACTACTACTACTGTACCAGTACTGATACTACTACTGCTTCTACTACAATACTACTACAACTATTATTATTTTAAGTAGTAGCACTCCTATCCGCCCCTACACTCCAAATCATTTCGTAGTGGTTGTAATACTGTGTGAGAGAAAGAAAAGAACATGAAAAGACTCAGACTCCCGAGGAGAATAGGTATGGTAAAAAGGAAAGGGAAAAAAAGACAATGCCTATAATAACACATACACAATATAATATAAATTGTTTCAGAAAATCGAGAATGTTTTTCCGTCACTCAAATATTGCCTTTCCCTTCCTTTGGGGGTTACTGGAGAGAAAAAAGAATAAGGAATAAAGAATATTAAAGTCTTTTTAGCCTACGCCTTCCTCCGCCTTCCCCTCTCCCTTCAACAGACAGAGAGGAGGAAGAGGAGAGGTAAAGTGAAAAAAAGTAAAAATAAAAAAAAGAATAGACGACAATATTAGCAAGTATGGAGAATAATAGGAGGAGGAGGAGGAGGAGGAGGAGATTTCTTGCCCCTACTCGTGTTTTCTACTTCTTCTTTCTTTCTTTTTTTATTCCTCAGCATTATATCACCGCTAACATTTCTTTATCTTAATTATTATCTCTTTCCTTTTTCCATCCTTCTCTTCCTCCTCCTTCCTGCCTTATCATCTTCGTCTCTATCAGCCTTCATTCTTCCTTCCTTCTTCCTTAACTTCTTTCTTCTAATTTTCCTGCCTTCTTTATCATCTTCCTCTTTCCATCCTCCTCCTCCTCCTGGCCACGAAAAAAAAAAAATCACCCGAGTCTTCAATGGCAGTCATCTCTGTGTTTTTTTTTTCCTCCCTTTCCTTCAATTCTCTCGATCGCACATGTGTTCCGCGGGATACATTTACACCAGACGCGCGGCCTTCGTTATCCTTTTATTAGTTCCCTTGAATTTTTTCTCTTCTCCTCTTTTTCTTTGTTACCTGCTGCATAAGAATATGTATTGTACCTTCACAGCATGGTTTATTTTTCCTTTGTTTTGCTGGTTTAAGTGGGATAGTGCTGACTTTCCCTTCTTTTCCAGTGTCTTTTTTTTTTAAATGAATACGTATTGTACCTTAATTCACTCCTTATCTATTCCTTTTTTCCTCTTTCCTCTTAGCGGGATACTACATTTTTACTCGATTATTTTCTGTTTACTTTCCCTTGTATATTTTCACTTTTTTACTCTTACTCTCTCAAATTCATACTTTCTTTTCCCTCATCCAACATTTTTTTTCGCTGTCATATATATATATATATATATATATATATATATATATATATATATATATATATACATATATATATATATATATATATATATATATATATATATATATATATATATATATATATATATATATATATATATATATATATTTTTTTTTTTTTTTTTTATTTTTTTTACTGCAAGCGGAACCACAGCAATTTCATTCCCATTTATACTTTACCTTGTACACCTTTACTTGTTTTACTTCTTTGCAGGTGACGAAATTAGGTTGTTCTCTCATTCCAGAATTATTTTCTCGAACACTATCATTCAAAAACTCGGAAAAGCCGAAAACTGTACCCCCCCCCAAAAAAAAATCCAAAATAGCCGAAAACCAGTGGTGGGCACCGATCACTTTTTTGCTGTTCCGATCCCCGATCATCCGATCATTTGGGGCAGCTGATGCGATTCCGATTATCCGATCATTTTTTAAGTACTGCTGTTCCGATCACCATTCCAATCATCCGATCATTAAAACTTATATTAATTACTATTATTCTCTTAAATAATAATTACAAGAAACACCTATTTTAGGCGTTCTTTAAGTAATAATTTCAAATAAGTAATAACTTAATTATTTGCTTATAAATATCTTTATTTTTCCTCTTTCTTTTGGTATATAGGACATGGTAAAGAAAAAATGTTATCTTAACTTCTTATTTTAGGCATTTATTTAAGTCTACCCTTTTTATTCAATTTCTGAAAGTATGAAAAAGGAATTATGTTCGCTATTTTTTACTTTTGTTTGAAGTTGATTTAGATTTTTGACAAACATTTTTCAACTTTCTAATATTTTATCATCGATATCTAGGAAATATTTTTTACTATTCTATAAAAAACGAACGATAGTGATCATTAATCTCCTATCCTTCCTGATGAAATAGCTTTCTGAATAAAAGATATTGGTCCATAAATAAATTAGTTACAAGAAGAACATAAGCAATAAGGTTTTGATTTTAAGTGAGCCGGTGTTGTGTCATCTGCCATCCACGTATCCTAAGACATCCCATCCTGATCTGCGCATGCGCGGAACCCGATGTTTACAAACACAGTGTTGATATCGTTGTTTGTCCAGGCAAGATGGCGGCAAGACAGCATGGAAGCTTTTATGGAAAAATGGCCATATTCAAGAATGACAGGGCCCCATAATTCAGATAGCCTACCATTAAATGGAGAGAATCCGAGAAACATGACCATCAATGAGAAGAGAGTGTAGGTTATCTCATTTATCACATATACTGACGTACAAGGGGTGTAGGTTATCTCATTTATCACATTTACCGACATACTAGGGGTGTAGGTTATCTCATTTATCACATTTACCGACATACAAGGGGTGTAGGTTATCTCATTTATCACATTTACCGACATACAAGGGGTGCAGGTTATCTCATTTATCACATTTACTGACATACAAGGTTTCAGGTTACCTCATTTATCACATTTACCAACATACAAGGGGTTTAGGTTAATTGATTTTTCACATTTACTGACATACAAGGGTAGGCGGTGGCTGAGTGATTAGCGTGCGGGGCCAGCATTCATCACGCCATGGACAATGTCGATTCGAATCCCCACGCTACCACCCAAGATCTATAGTATCAGGTCTCCTCACTTTACCTCCACTGCGCAGCCTGTGACGTCAGCTGGCTGTGAGACAGTGAGGAAGACGGGAAACTATTATATTTAACCGTTCTCTCTCATGGCGCTGCCGTTCTCTCTCTCTCTCTCTCTCTCTCTCTCTCTCTCTCTCTCTCTCTCTCTCTCTCTCTCTCTCTCTCTCTCTCTCTCTCTCTCTCTCTCTCTCTCTCTCTCTCTCTCTCTCTCTCAGCTTCTCATTTTCAGGGAAACGATGAAAAATCACATTCGGATTATTTTCTCTTTGGTTTGAATGACATCCGTTAACCGCACAATAAGCCATATTGTCATAATGTAGTAGCGTAAGTCTGTGACACCCTTATGAAAAACACTGTGGATAGATACCGCTCGACAGAGGTGAGAAACTAAGAGCGACTGCCAGCTAGCTGTTACTGCACGGAGGTTGGAAGAGCGACTGACCCCATCGGCCCCGTTGAACCTACCCTCGAACAGCCTGGTGACGTCAGTGCGCCAGCATCTGCGAAAATACGTCGGAAGTGAGGAGATCTGGTACTGTAGATCTTGCTACCACCTGGGATTTTTTAGTCACCGCCGAGTGGCTTAAGACCACCCACAGGCTGTCCAGAAGACCACCTATCATCCCGGATTCTACAAGAAACCGTACAAGCGAATCAAAAATGAGTTCCAGGGGGCAGCATAAGCCAAGCATAACTAGCGCCACTATAAAAATTGCCTGCGCCATGACGGGCTTGGGCCGACCACCAGGCCCCTGAAGAAAGCCTTCCGGCGCAATAAGGCTGAGATGTAAACAAAAAAAAAGTTACCACATTTATCACATTTACCGACATACAAGGAGTGTAAGGTACCTCATTTATCACATTTACCGACATACAAGGAGTGTAAGGTACCTCATTTATCACATTTACCGACATACAAGGGGTGTAAGGTACCTCATTTATCACATTTACCAACATACAAGGGGTGTAGGATACCTCATTTATCACATTTACCGACATTCATTGGGTGTAGGGCATCTCATTAATTACATTTACCGATATACAAGGGGTGCAGGTTATCTCAGTTATCACATTTACCGACTTATAAGGGGTGTAGGTTATCTCATTGATCACATTTACCGACATACAAGGGGTTCAGGTTATCTCATTTATCACATTTACCGACATACAAGGGCTGTAGGTTACCTCATTGATCACATTTACCGACATACAAGGGGTTCAGGTTATCTCAGTTATCACATTTACCGACATACAAGGGGTGTAGGTTACCTCATTGATCACATTTACCGACATACAAGGGGTTCAGGTTATCTCATTTATCACATTTACCGACGTACAAGGGGTGCAGGTTATCTTATTTCTCACATTTACCGACATATAAGGTGTGCAGGTTATCTCATTTATCACATTTACCGACGTACAAGGGGTGTAGGATATCTCATTTCTCACATTTACCGACATCCAAAGGGTGTAGGTTATCTCATTTATCACATATACCGACATACAAGGTGTGCAGGTTATCTCATTTGTCACATATACCGACATACAAGGGGTGCAGGTTATCTCATTTATCACATTTACCGACATACAAGGGGTGCAGGTCATCTCATTTATCACATATACCGACATACAAGGGGTGCAGGTTATCTCATTTATTACATTTACCGACATACAAGGGGTGTATGTTATCTCATTTATCACATATACCGACATACAAAGGGTGTAGGTTATCTCATTTACCACATTTACCGACATACAAGGGGTGTAGGTTATCTCATTTACCACATATACCGACATACAAAGGGTGTAGGTTATCTCATTTATCACATATACCGACATACAAAGGGTGTAGGTATCTCATTTACCACATTTACCGACATACAAGGGGGGCAGATTATCTCATTTATCACATTTACCGACACACCTCATTTACCTCATTTACTGACGTACAAAGGGTGCAGGAAGAAACTTTCGTATTTCAAGCAATTTTCAAATTCAAAACATATGTCAACATTTACTTTAAAAAAGAATAAAAAATAAAAAATCAGGTGGGACATATCGCGATAGGCAGTCGATAAAGACACGGTACCGTGTCGCAATTCATCCACCCTTTGTTTGTAAACAAATCCCGCGCATGCGCAGATTGGATGGGATGTCTTAGGATACGTGGATGGCAGATGACACCACTCCGGGTAGGACACGTAGCAATGGGTTTAAGTTGGATAACTTCAGGTTCAACAAAGACATAAGCAAGAATTGGTTTACCAACAGTGGTGGATGAGTGGAACAGACGTAGAAGTCTTGTGGTGAGCGCCAACATGATAGATACATTCAAGAAGTGGCAAGGTAAGTTCTTGGATGGGAGGGGTATGGGGCGTTAGTTTGGTGCCGTGGTTTGGGCGGCATGTTGCGCTGTCTCGCGAGACCTCCTTCCTCCTCTTCCTCTTGTTGCGGGGGGAGCCCGACGGGTGGGTGGGGGGGTCTAGGGAAGGCAAAGCCCTCCCCCAGGTTAAGAAGGTGGGGGGGTCGAGGCGGGGCGAAGCCCCCCCTTTTAGCTTAGGTCTTGTTGGTTTCCCGAAAATGAACTGACGCTGCCGCCATTAGAGGGTGGTAACACTGCAGCAGAAAATGCATAACTGACAACTGGGGCAGGCCACTAGGTTACTGGAGTGAGCGGAAGCCCACTACTGCAGCCCAGAATCAAAGGACACAGGGTCTACCGGAGAGCGCGTCAAATTTTGAATCAACTGGCGCATGACGTCATCAGGTGGAAAGTTGGTGTGTTCAGCTATGGTTTACGCCTCAGTAGCCAGTCGGAAGCGGTGGTGTACGGTTTGCTTGTTCTTGTCAAATCACAATGCCTTGCAGTTGTTAAGTATCTGGCTGCAAGTCTGTAAGTAGGCTATTTAACGCTCTAGAGAAAGCACCATAGTCTGTCTAGGTCAGGGGTGTTCAAACTTTTTTTCACAGAGGGCCACATGCGGAAAATATACGAAGAGTCGGGCCACTCTGTATATTTATGGATGGAGACAGATTTTAGAGTTTATAGTTTTACAGGAACTACCACGTGTAGGTCAACTGGCCTCTTGCAGATTCCTTATTTTCTTATATATGTATTTTTTTTAAGGAATGTAAGTAAGTAGATATAGGCAAGTGTACCTTTAAAGGAATCTATTTTCTATAATGTCTTATTTTATTTATGTATACAGGATAAACTATTGAATCCCATTACAAGAGGATCGAGTAGCATCATGTTCATTAGAGAGGATTTGAATGTAAGCTTATAGTTTTCATTGTACGTATTATTATTACACAGCAAGATGTGAGGCGTTACAATGGCAATCCCACGCTTACTACTGAGAGCCATAACAAAGGGACGGGCAGTCATTATTCTTAGATTTAATGTTTAGGCTCTCCCATTGTGGCCAAAAAGGTATTTAGCATGTTTTATATATTTATACTGCGTCTAGAATATGCATATATAGACAGTCAAGTGAATTATAATGTGTATAAGCAAGAAACATTACCTAAAGATGTGTTTACGTAATTTCTTTGTGTGTTAAATTCACTACGGAAATCTAGAATATATTATATTTGTCAATCAAAGACAAAGACAATGAAAGCCTTTTTAGATTTTATTTACGTTACTGCTCGACGTAAATACTTTCGATTTTATTTGCGTTACCGTTCGACGTGAATACTTCGTTTTCTATTTCATCTCTCCTCGCTCCAACTGCTGACGTCATTTTCTGCGCGCTGGTTGACCCTGTGTCCTTTGATCCTGCTGCAGCGCACACCACACTGTCATGGCGTCGTGTAACAAGTCCCGCCAAGAAAATAAAGCGACTTTGGGCCTGCGCGTCTCGTTCACGATACCTTACCAGGATTAAATAAATTAACGATCAATAATTATCGCTAAATTCTATAAATAAAGACGCTTCTTTGAAGTAACTATTTAGCAACGTGTATAAAAAGTTGCCATGACAACGTTGACCACTTTCTTTACTGTCATCGGTGATCGGAAGTTAGTTTGTGAAGTTCCGATCTCCACAGTCCGATTACCTTTTACAAAGATGATCCAATCTTTGCATTCCGATCGCCAATTGCTGTTCCGATCAGATCGGAAGATCGGACGATCGGACTGATGATCGGAAGTGTCCAGCTCTGCCGAAAACTAATCCAAAATATATCGAACAGATGCAAACACCTGATGAATCTAATTACTGAATCCAAATCACACTTTTCTACCTCGATTTATTATTTTTCGTTGCACTTTTTCATCGGAACAATTCGTTTTTATGCTTCCCTAATTCAACCTTTTTTTTTAAATCAGCTGAATCTTTTTTTTACTTTTAATCCGAATAATATACTGATCGCATTATATTTACAGCTTCACCACTTCACTTTAATTTAGTCTCGCTCTTCAGTTGGTGTGGCTACTTAGCATTTTCGGCATAACTATTGTTCACTTACATATGTTTTTCGAATCTTACTTTTTATAGGAAGGATCTTCGAACAGAATCCTAGAAATATTTTTTTTCTATTTCCCCTTCAGTGTTGTTTCTGGAGAATTGCAATATTATTCAGAAAGGAGGAATATGCAATGTATTCTCATTCCACCATTTCAATTTCCCCAGTGTACACATTTTCTTTTTTAACGGAAGATCATCTCACCAATGTTACACTCTCATTATCCTCCTGCAAACTTATTTTCACGTTTTTTTTAAGGCAGAAGATAAATATGGTCACTGTTCGAAATCTTATTTCCGATGCAATACTCTTGTTTATTGCGTAATGGTCAAAGAATATGCATTGCAACTGATTGGATTTTTTTTTCTGCCTTACCTTTGTTGCAACATTTAAGAGAAAGAATATGTATTGATACACGTGTCGGCGAGAAACTAATACCTTGCACTCTTTCATTTATACTTATATATTACCCACACCTGTTACGTTTTTCACCTCTTAATTCTCTTACTAACCTACTCGTCACTTTTCTTTTTAACGTTAGCGCATGAAAGTAAATAAACTAGTGTCGTTTGTTCAACATTTTTCTAATTTCTCTTCATGGAACAGCAACAAACATTTTCATTTTTCCTTTCTTTTGCTCTTTTTTGCCATCCTCTAGTTTACACACACCTGTTCTCGTTTCTCTCTCTCTCTCTCTCTCTCAATGTGGAGGTGTTTCTATGTTGCAAGTGGCCGTTGTACTAATCAGTCTTTTTTTGCACGACTGACTAAGTAAGTGAGTGACAAATGTTTGGTAAGAAAATCAGCGATATAAATGTGTGTAAATTTGGTATAAATGGGAAGGCGGGTGAGTCCTTTCTTTCCTTCTCCTTTCTTCGAATTGTTAAATGTTTCGTCACATTTTGTTTCTTCATTAAAGTCATTCAAGTGATAGCGTAAGAGCAAAAGAAACATTCTAATCACAGCTGATAACCACCGTTTAGAAAGATCGCTTTAATGTTCTATGCGATGCAGCCAGTGAGGAAGCTGTTGGTGGTCAGCAGAAAGTTTCTCAGCAAGGTTTTCCAACTAACGTTCCAATGGACGAGGAGTTTGTTATGGGCGGAGCGTTGCCTGGGTGATGGAGCACACAAACTCTACGGATACATCAAGGCAAATTTACATTATTCAACAGACCCCATGACCGACAATCAATCAATCAATGGGGGCATACGCCGGGGGGCGCGTCGCCTCGCCCACCCTACGACGCCAAGCCCGGGGGTCCCTCCGGGCGAGTCTCCATGCAGGCCCCCTTCCCAACCCGAGTACCTCCCGGCAGGATCTATCGACTTGCTCCAATCACGAGCTCCGTGGGCGTCCCCTGGCCTCCTCCACTCAGGATTGTCTCTTACAGAGACAACCCGATGAGCAGGATCAGCTTCCGGAAAACGTGCCACGTGCCCGTATAGCCGGAGTTGGCGTTGACGGACTATGCAGGTAATATATGTCGAATCAGTCTCACGGAGTAGTCGCCGGTTTGACACAAAGTCATTCCAGCGATATCCCATGATTCTGCGTAGACACTTATTACCAAAGGCATCAATCCGCCTCTCCAAGTCCCCATTTAGTGTCCATGTCTCACAACCATAGAGTAAGACAGGGAGCACAGGGGAATTGAAGATCCGGATCTTTGTCCTTCTGCACAGGTACCGACAACGCCATATACTCGTGTTGAGCGAGTCCATAACACCGTGGGCCAGACCAATCCGCCGTAAGACTTCCTGGCCAGGATCACCATTGTTATGAACTACGCTACCAAGATACGTTAAATTTTCTGAGATCTCAACGTCCTCGCCACACGCATGAACAGACAGTACTGTTTCATCCAGCAAGCCTCCAAACACCTGTGCCTTGGTCTTGGCCCAGGAGACCTGGAGTCCCAAGGGCTTCGCCTCATCGTGCAGTGCCTCGAGAGCTATCACCAAGACCTTCAGCGACTCCGCCAGGATTACTGCATCATCAGCAAAAACAAGGTCAGTGACCCTGGTATTGCCAATGGATGCTACGCAATGACTCTGGTCCACAACTCTGCCCAGTACCCAGTCCGTACAAGTGTTGAAAAGCATTGGGGCAAGGACACAGCCCTACCTCACTCCCGCATTCACGGGAAAGAAGCTGGTCAAGCCCCCCCCACACACACACACACACTTCACAGCACTTTCTGTCCCAGAATACAGGCCAGTCAGCAGACTAATAGTCCTCGCAGGAATTCCACGGAGTCGCAGAAGATCCCAGAGTGCCTCATGATGCACTGAATCAAACGCCTTCTTGAGATCGCCATTGAGCATCCCCTGTCGAAACTCACGTCGGCGCTCCACCAGAACGCGAAGCGCCAGGATACGGTCAGTTGTTGACTTGCCAGGCGTGAACCCAGACTGTTCAGGTCACTGCAGCTTCAGCAGCTGGCGGCGAATTCGCATCACCAATAGGTGGGCAAGCACCTTGCCTAGCACACTGAGCAGTGTAATACCACGGTAGTTGTTGCAGTCCTGGCGGTCCCCTTTCCCTTTTCAGATAGGGACGACCAAGTAGTAGTAGTAGTAGTAATAGTAGTAGTGGTAGTAGTAGAAGTGGTAGTAGTAGTAGAAGTAGTAGTAGTAGTAGTAGTTGATGATATTCTAGTTGCTGTATTTGGCGTTAGCATAGAGGGGCTATGCTACCACTACTACTACCACTACTACTACTACTACTACTACTACTACTACTACTTTTTTTTTTTTTTACATCTAAGGAGATAGTTCAAGGGCTCAAAGAAAAAAAAAAAAAAAAAAAGCCCGCTACTCACTGCTCCCGAACAGGGGTCAAAGGAGTGTCCAAAAAGAGAGGTCAATTTCGGAAGGAGAGGTGTCCTGACACCCTCCTCCTGAAAGAGTTCAAGTCGTAGGCAGGAGGAAATACAAATGAAGGAAGATTGTTCCAGAGTTTACCAGCGTGAGGGATGAATGAGTGAAGATGCTGGTTGACTCTTGCATAAGGGGTTTGGACAGTATAGGGATGAGAATGAGTAGAAAGTCGAGTGCAGCGGGGCCGCGGGAGGAGGGGAGGCATGCAGTTAGTTCATAAGAGCAGTCAGCATGACAATATCGATAGAAGATAGAGAGGCAACATGGCGGCGGAATTTGAGAGGTAGAAGACTATCAGTATAAGGAGGAGAGCTGATGAGACGAAGAGCCTTTGATTCCACTTTGTCAAGGAGAGCTGTGTCAGTGGACCCCCCCTACACATGAGATGCATACTCCATACGAGGGCGGAGAAGGCCCCTGTAAATGGACAGCAACTGTGCGGGGGAGAAGAACTGGCGGAGACGGTACAGAACGCCCAGCCTTGAGGAAGCTGATTTAGTAAGAGATGAGATATGAAGTTTCCAGTTGAGATTTTGAGTTAAGGATAGACCGAGGATGTTTAGTGTTGAGGAAGGTGATAGCTGAGTGTTGTCAAAGAATAGGGGATAGTTGTTTGGAAGATTGTGTCGAGTAGATAGGTGGAGAAACTGTGTTTTTGAGGCGTTGAAGGACACCAGGTTCCTCTTGCCCCAATCAGAAATAATAGTAAGGTCAGAGGCTAAGAGTTATGTTCCCTCCAGCCTTGAATCGTTAAGTTCCTGTAGGGTGGGTCTTCTATTA
Organism: Eriocheir sinensis; assembly: GCF_024679095.1. NCBI lineage: Eukaryota > Metazoa > Arthropoda > Malacostraca > Decapoda > Varunidae > Eriocheir > Eriocheir sinensis. The sequence goes on along the minus strand of NW_026110310.1, from coordinate 27,362 downwards.
AAAGAAGTTGAGTAATGCAGAGTGGAGTCATCGGCGTAAGAATGGATAGGACAGTTCGTTTTGGAAAGAAGATCATCAATGAACAACAGAAAGAGAGTGGGAGATAGGACAGAACCCTGTGGGACACCACTGTTAATAGGTTTAGGGGAAGAACAGTGACCGTCTACCACGGCAGAAATAGAACGGTCAGAAAGGAAACTGGAGATAAAGGTACAGAGAGAAGGATAGAAACCGTAGGAGGGTAGTTTGGAAAGCAAAGATTTGTGCTAGACCCTATCAAAAGCCTTTGATATGCCCAGCGCAATAGCAAAGGTTTCACTGAAACGGCTAAGAGAGGATGACCAAGAGTCAGTTAGGAAGGCAAGGAGATCACCAGTAGAATGCCCCTTGCGGAGCCCATACTGGCGATCGGATAGAAGGTCAGAAGTGGAGAGGTGCTTTTGAATCTTCCGGTTAAGGATTGATTCAAAAGCTTTAGATAGACAAGAAAGTAAAGCTATAGGACGGTAGTTTGAGGGATTGGGGCGGTCACCCTTCTTAGGCACAGGCTGTATGAAAGCATACTTCCAGCAGGAAGGAAAGGTAGATGTTGACAGGCAGAGGCGAAAGAGTTTGACCAGGCAGGGTGACAGCACGGAGGCACAGTTTTTAAGGACAATAGGAGGCACTCCATCAGGTCCATAAGTCGTCTGAGAATTGAGGCCAGAGAGGGCATAGAAAACATCATTTTGAAGAATCTTTATAACAGGCATAAAAGAGTCAAAGGGGGGATGAGTAGGAGGAATATGCCCAGAATCGTCCAGAGTGGAGTTTTTAGAAAAAGTTTGAGAGAAGAGTTCAGCCTTAGAGATAGATGAGACGGCAGTGTTGCCGTCAGGACTGAGGAGTGGAGGGAAAGATGAAGAAGTGAAGTTGGAGGAGATGTTTTTGGCTAGATGCCAGAAGTCACGGGAAGAGTTAGAGAAAGCAAGGTTTTGGCATTTTCTATTAATGAAAGAATTTTTGGTTAGTCGGAGAATACATTTGGCACGATTCCGGGCAGAAATGTAATGTTCATAATTAGCATTAGTTTGAAGGCTCTGGTACCTTTTGTGAGCTGCCTCTCTATCATTGACAGCACGAGAACAAGCGTGATTAAACCAAGGCTTTTTAGCGTGAGGAGTAGAGAAAGTACGTGGAATGTATGCCTACATTCCAGAGACAATCACCTCTGTGATGCGCTGAGCACACACGGAGGGGTCTCTATCCTGGAAGCAATAATCATTCCACGGGAAATCGGAAAAGTACTTCCTCGGGTCGTCCCACCGAGCTGAAGCAAAATGCCAGAAGCATCGACTCTTTGGTGGGTCCAGAAGGTGTACAGGAGCGACAGGACAGGATACAGAAATAAGATTGTGATCGGAGGAGCCCAACGGAGAGAACAGTTTGACAGAGTAAACAGAAGGGTTAGAGGTAAGGAAGAGGTCTAGTATGTTGGGCCGGTCTCCAAGACGGTCGCGAATACGTGTAGGGTGCTGAACCAGCTGTTCTAGGTCACTGATGAGAGCAAAGTTGTAGGCTTGTTCACCAGGCTGGTCAGTGAAAGAGGATGAAAGCCAAAGTTGGTGGTGAACATTGAAATCTCCTAGGATGGAGATTTCAGCGAAGGGAGAGTGGGTCAAGATGTGCTCCACATTAGAGTTCAAATAGTCAAAGAATTTTACATAGTTAGTAGAGTTAGGTGAGAAGTACACAGTACAGATGTATTTAATAATAGAATGACAATGAAGTCTTAGCCAGATGGTGGAAAATTCTGAAGAATCAAGGTTGTGGGCACGAGAGCAAGTGATGTCGTTGGGCACGTAGGCGCAACATCCAGCTTTGAATTGAAATTTAGGATAGAGATAGTCGGAGGGAACAGAGTAGAGATTGCTGTCAGTAGCCTCAGAAACCTGTGTTTCGGTGAGGAAGAGAAGGTGAGGTTTAGAGGAAGAGATGGTGTTCCACAGAATGAAAATTAGAACAAAGACCACAAATGTTGCAGAAATTGAGAAGAAAGAGGTTCGAGGAGTTATCAAGACACCTCTCGGGTCGGCAGCCAGAAGAGGAGTCCTCCCTTGGGGAATTTGTGGTCCTTCCCCCCCCAGGCGGGGACTCCGAGGCATGATATAGGTGTGCCATTTTGAAATTTGAATTTTGGGAAAGGGTGTATATGTTGTGTGAATGTAGTGTGGTGTGGATAGAGGAATTGTCTCTAGAGAGCATGCTGAACTACTCTCCGGTGTTGATGAGACAATAGGGAAACGGTTAGTGAGGACATGGGAAGGGTCTTTGGAGGGCTTCAGCTCCCTTCTCACCTCCCATATATACCTCACCGGGAGTGGCTTGCGCCCGTTCGGTAGGTGTCTTCCTACCTACTCTAGCTGCTACTACTACTATTACTACTACTACTACTACTACTACTGTGGATCAGAACGTGCCATATATCATGTTCAAGTTCATACACTTCGTTTCTCTTTTCAGCCGCTCGTTCAATGAAATAATAACACCGCGTCCAACAGGTGTCGTAATTAAAGTACGTGTTCATGGCTGGTTCCTTCCCTTGCTGCACCCACTGAAGGTTTATCATAGATCACCGTTAGCTGTGTCTTAGCAGGACGAGTAATGAGCACGCTACTCGTTCTTCGTGTCAAAAGAAGCTCTCTCTTCTCTCCCTCACAGCCACCCATTCCTTCTCACTCCCTTGCTATAAATGTCACAATTTCCATCAGTTCTTTAATATTAACAGAATAAGCCTACTCGTACTCAAAGTAACGCTGCGAGGAACGAATGATGATGGAGTTGAGGTAAATAAGTAAGATTTAGTTGTGGGAAGCATGAACGCATGAACGTACGGCGCAGCGCCACGCCAGCACAAGCAGGCAGCGGCCAGTGTGCCCACGCCCAGGCGCGCCGCTCTGAAGGTGGATGCCGCTTGCTTTTATACATTACTCAGATTTGAAATTAACTTTTTTGCTTATATCGCATTTCATCTATAATCTGTTATGTCGCCATGTTGAGAAGACTTCTCTTTATGAGATGAAATGGCTGATACCAGTTCTGTTTCAGTTCTTCTTTCAAATATATATGTAAATGTTTATACAAACACATCGGAGCTGTTCTTTCACTCACATAAATCATAACCTACTTTTTTATTGATTTTATTTACACTCATGGAAGGTCTAACCATAACTATCTGAGCTGAGGCAAGTCATATAGAAACACGAGAGTCTGTGTGACTGACAGACTGTGTCCTGAGTGCGAAGATCACCCCAGCCCATCACGGGTGTGTGTGTGTGTGTGTGTGTGTGTGTGTGTGTGTGTGTGTGTGTGTGTGTGTGTGTGTGTGCGTGCGTGCGTGCGTGCGTGCGTGTGTGTGTGTGTGGGGGGATGCGATGAGAGCCAAATAATCTATACACACGGCATACATAAGCACACTGGGATGTGTTGCGGATAAATAACAAATACATAATACATAATACAGGGAAAGGTGCTGAGAGGAAAGTATGCACGTACATTGGGGCAGGAGATGTACGAGGAGAAGAGACGTGTGTCGGTAAGTACGTAAGGGAGATGAGATATAGTGGGTACCTGGGTAGGAAGAAAGAAAGGTAAATAAAAGTAGAGGTGAAAAGGCTGATAAGAAAGCTTGTAGAAAGTTAAGCAGGTAGGTATTTAAGTCGGAAGGTAGATAGATAAGTAGACAGGTAAAACGTTTGATATGTAGGTGGGGTGACATGTAGATTGAGGGGTAAAAATGTAGGCAGGAGGGAAGATAAGTGGGGAGGAAGGTAGTTAGGTAGTTAGGTAGGGGAGTAGGAAGGTTGGTAGAGAGGTGGCCAGGTGGGAGGGTAGGTATGTAGGAAAATGTAGAGATAAGCAGATATATTGTAAGGCAGGAAGGTAGGTAGGGAAGTAGGAAGGCTGGTAGAGAGGTGGACAGGTGGGAGGGTAGGTATGTAGGAAAATGTAGAGATAAGTGGATATATTGTAAGGCAGGTAGTTAGGTAGGGACGTAGATAGATAGGTAAGTATGTAGGTAGGTAAGTGGGCAGGTAAGTAGAAGGGTGGAGGCATATAATGGACAGCAGGGAAAGGTTTCAATTCCAACTTTTCTGTTTGGTAAACACAACTTGGATAAGAAATATATGAGAAGGCCGACCATTGCGTAGCCGTACTCTCCGTACTCTCTCTCTCTCTCTCTCTCTCTCTCTCTCTCTCTCACAGGTGGACAGACGGACAGACATACTTACAGCTACAATACCACACGTCTAATGAATCACCTGTCCATTATGATGGTCACAATTAAACAATTTGGGTAGGCGGTGGCCGAACTGGTAGCGTACAAGACCCACATTCACCGCGTGATGGACGACGCGGGTTCGAATCCCCACGCTACCACTCGGATTTTTCAGTCACCGCCGAGTGGCTTAAAACTACCCGCATGCTGTCCTGAAGACCACCCATCAACCCGGACTCTAGAGGAAGCCGTCCAAGCGAATCAAGAACGAGTTCCGGGGGGCAGCATGAGCCAATGCAAGATGGCGCCACTATAAACACTCGCCTGCGCCAGAACGGGCTGGGCCGACCATCAGGCCCCACCTGGAAGAAGCTTTGGGCCGACCATCAGGCTCCACCAGGAAGATGCCTACCGGCGCAACAGGCAACGACGAAAAAAAAAAAAAAAAAAAAAAAAACTGCTAATGTGGAGCTGATCTGTCAGCGTCACCTGAGCTCAGCGCGGGGAGAAGGTGCTGCTGGGAATGGTTGCGGGGAGGGGAGTGGGAGAGGGGAGGAGATAGGAGAGGTAAGGAGTGGGGGGGAAGGGGAGGGCGGGGAGGAAAGGGGGAAGGAATGTTAGGGGATGAGAGGATATGAGGCAGGATAAATTGAAATGGGAAGTGATAGGGGAGGAGGAGAGGGAGGGAGGGGAATGGTTAGGGGAGGGGGGAAGAGGAGAGATGAGTGAGGAGGAAAATGGGAGGAGAGGAATGGGATGAGGCAGGAAGGACACGAGGGATTGAGGGAAGAGAAGGGGAGGGAGAGGGGAAGAAGGAGAGGGGGGGAGGGAGTAGGGGCAGGGGAGGAGGGTTAGATAGGGGAGGGATGAGAAGCGAGAAGGGGATAAAAGGGGATATAGAATAAGAAGAGGGTAGGCTGATGAAGGATAAAAAGAAGGGGTACATGGGAAATGGTAGAAAAGGTGTTAGCGGGAAGGAAGGGATATAGGAGAGAGAAAGAGAAAGAGAAGGTTGAAAATAAGGGAAAGAATGAACAGGTGATGGGATAGGGGGAAAAAAATAAGAAAAAAAAGGAGGAGGAGGGAGAGGAGGCACGGAAGGAGTTAAGATAGGGGGGGATATATAAGAAGAAGGAAGAGAGGGAAACTTGTGTGGGAGGGTGGAAGAGGGGTAACGTGAGGGGGGGGGGAGGTGAAAGTGAAAGGGGGGGAGGGTGAAGGGGTAATTATGTTAAATGTGAAATGGTAACGAGAATGGGAATGGCGAGGTTAATGAGGCGCTAATGAGGTTAATGAGGATGAAAAGGTGGTGATGAGATAATGGGGGTGTTGTGGTGATGGGAGTGGTGATGAGGGGGGATATGAAAATGGAAATGACTGGTGGGTGATGAAAATGAGGTTCTGGTGATGTTGGTCATGAGGGTGATGATTCTGATGATGATGTTACTGAAAGGATGAGAAGGGAATGAGAATGGGGGTGACTTTTGGTGATGAAGATGGTGATGACGTGGCAGTGAGGTAGTGAGGGTGTTGATGAAGGGATGGCAAAGGTGATGTGAAGGGTTATGTAGGGCGACAATTGGAACGGAGGTGACTGTTGGTGGTGGTGGTGGTGATGTGGTGATGAGTCAGTGGTGCTGATAGTGGAAGAGTGGTGATGAGTCAGTGGTGCTGATAGTGGAAGAGTGGTGATGAGTCAGTGGTGCTGATAGTGGAAGAGTGGTGATGAGTCAGTGGTGCTGATAGTGGAAGAGTGGTGATGAGTCAGTGGTGCTGATAGTGGAAGAGTGGTGATGAGTCAGTGGTGCTGATAGTGGAAGAGTGGTGATGAGTCAGTGGCGCTGATAGTGGAAGAGTGGTGATGAGTCAGTGGTGCTGATAGTGGAAGAGTGGTGATGAGTCAGTGGTGCTGATAGTGGAAGAGTGGTGATGAGTCAGTGGTGCTGATAGTGGAAGAGTGGTGATGAGTCAGTGGTGCTGATAGTGGAAGAGTGGTGATGAGTCAGTGGTGCTGATAGTGGAAGAGTGGTGATGAGTCAGTGGTGCTGATAGTGGAAGAGTGGTGATGAGTCAGTGGTGCTGATAGTGGAAGAGTGGTGATGAGTCAGTGGTGCTGATAGTGGAAGAGTGGTGATGAGTCAGTGGCGCTGATAGTGGAAGAGTGGTGATGAGTCCGTGGCGCTGATAGTGGAAGAATGGTGATGAGTCAGTGGTGCTAATAGTGGAAGAGTGGTGATGAGTCAGTGGTGCTGATAGTGGAAGAATGGTGATGAGTCAGTGGTGCTAATAGTGGAAGAGTGGTGATGAGTCAGTGGCGCTGATAGTGGAAGAATGGTGATGAGTCAGTGGTGCTAATAGTGGAAGAGTGGTGATGAGTCAGTGGTGCTGATAGTGGAAGAGTGGTGATGAGTCAGTGGTGCTGATAGTGGAAGAGTGGTGATGAGTCAGTGGTGCTGATAGTGGAAGAGTGGTGATGAGTCAGTGGTGCTAATAGTGGAAGAGTGGTGATGAGTCAGTGGTGCTGATAGTGGAAGAGTGGTGATGAGTCAGTGGCGCTGATAGTGGAAGAGTGGTGATGAGTCAGTGGTGCTGATAGTGGAAGAGTGGTGATGAGTCAGTGGTGCTGATAGTGGAAGAGTGGTGATGAGTCAGTGGTGCTGATAGTGGAAGAGTGGTGATGAGTCAGTGGTGCTAATAGTGGAAGAGTGGTGATGAGTCAGTGGTGCTGATAGTGGAAGAGTGGTGATGAGTCAGTGGTGCTAATAGTGGAAGAGTGGTGATGAGTCAGTGGCGCTGATAGTGGAAGAATGGTGATGAGTCAGTGGTGCTAATAGTGGAAGAGTGGTGATGAAATGAAGGGCGAGTGTGACCAGCAAGTTTATTCTTTCTTTATCTATCCATCTTTACCAACTCATTTTATTCATTGATTTCATTCTTGTTTTACATATTACATTCCTTCTTTATTTGAGTTTTCTGTCTTTCTTTATTCATATAATCATCTGGAAGCTGGAAAGTTGATTACTTCAAATTTATGTGTGTTTATAGGCATGTTTTATATATATATATATATATATATATATATATATATATATATATATATATATATATATATATATATATATATATATATATATATATATATATATATATATATATATTTATTTATTGACGTATTCAGATAACTTTATATCAGGGTTGGCAAAAACCATTGTTTTTTTTTTAAACCAAAAACCTTTTTTTTTTTGTTTAAACCTTTTTTTTTTTAAACCAGTTTTTTTGGTTTAAACCATGTTTTTTTTTGGTTTAAACCACACTTTTTTTTCAGTATTTTTATTCCAGTAATTCTATCCATATATACATATATGAGTTTGAAAAGGAATTATAGATAGATTTAGAGAAGGATTTAGCAAAGTATTCATTTGATCTTCATACAATCTGTAAAAGAGGCAAAATGCAGCTTCTCTAACATGCTTTTTAATTGCAATGTTAAAGAGTAGTAAAACATGAAAGACTTCTTCTAACTTTCCAGTTGCATGCTACAAAAACAGTTGTGAGAGAGAGAGAGAGAGAGAGAGAGAGAGAGAGAGAGAGAGAGAGAGAGAGAGAGAGAGCGAGAGAGAGAGAGAGAGAGCGAGAGAGAGAGAGAGAGGGTCTTTTTTTTTTTAACAATTTATCTGCTGTTTAGTGAAGTATATATATATATATATATATATATATATATATATATATATATATATATATATATATATATATATATATATATATATATATATATATATATATATATATATATATATATATATATATATATATATATATATATACAAAAATTATGTTTTCAGTTACTCTTGAGTTACAGCATTTGACTGGAGATTTGAGTTTACCAACTGACGTTTTCATCCTGGTGTTAGTAAAATGACTGTGCATAATAAAAAATAATAAAACCACATATAATTAAAACCACAATACCTGATGAAACTAAAAAAGATTCACAAAAAACACTGGTTTTATTGATTGTTTTTTATTTTTTTATTTTTTTTGGTTTAAACCACGGGTGTCAAACTCATGGCCCGCGGGATAGTCATAAATGGCCCGCGGTATATCGGTAGCTTCAATCTTGTCAATGTATTTTCTACCCTTGTTGGCCCCCATGACGGCACTTCAGAGTATGAATTGGCCCTCCAAGGGTTTTGAGTTTGACACCCCTGGTTTAAACCGCCAACCCTGCTGTACATAATTAAAATCTTATATATAGCTAAAACCACAATGCTGATGAAACTAACAAAGATACTCACAAAAGAAAAAAAATGGTTTTATTAGTTGGTTTAAACCACTGTTTTTTTTATTGGTTTAAACCATTTGGTTTAAACCGCCACCCCTGCTTTATATACTTACAATTCTCTTATCCCCAAATAACACGGTACATATGAAATATAAAAAATCGTCTGATGGTTCAAAAATATGAAAAAAATATCTCAATGCTTACTGTACATTTTTTTTTTCAGCGTTTACACTATTCCACGCACACACTCTGAACGTGACCGTATCAGGAAGGCTTCTTTACATACATGCATGCACACACACACATACACACACTTACTTTAACAGCAGCAGCTTTTAATTCTCAGTGAACCTACGGTATTGTGCGAATATTCACAACACCTGAAGAGTAATTGTAAAAAAGATATGTGAGAATATTCTTTTTTTTTTACTCCCGTCTCACATTTCCTCCCTCCACATCCTCCCCCCCTCGCCTCTTCCTCCCTTCCCTGTCCTCTTTCTCGCTTTTTTCTCCCTTTCCAGTCCTCTCGTCTTTGTTTTCTTCATTTCCCAACATTACCTCCATCTCTCCTTTCATTCTCCCTCTCTTTGTCCCCTGCTCTCTCTCTCTCTCTCTCTCTCTCTCTCTCTCTCTCTCTCTCTCTCTCTCTCTCTCTCTCTCTCTCTCTCTCTCTCTCTCTCTCTCTCTCTCTCTCTCTCTCTCTCTCTCTCTCTCTCTCTCTCTCTCTCTCTCTCCTCACACACATGTCTGCCTCGCGTCTGTCTGTGTGTCGTGGTCGTCGCCTGTTTTCAGGAGACAGTTTCCGCTCATCAGCATAATATTCTTCCTAGCATATTTTTTATCAGTGGTATTTTAGGACTATTTTTTCCTTTTCCTTCTGTGTTTCGCGCAGCGGGCATAATTCAACCCTTTTCTACCTATTTTTTGTTGTTGTAATTATCCTTTATTCATATACTTTGAATCACCTATTCAGCTTTATAAAAATAAACAGCACTTCCCAAGCTTCAGGAAACCCAACTCTTTATAATTTTTTTTTTTTTTAACGTCGCGGCCTATTGCGCCGGTAGGCTTCTTCCCGGTGGCGCCTGATGGTCGGCCTAAGGCTTCTTCCCGGTGGGTCCTGATGCTCGGCCCAGCCCGTTCTGGCGCAGGCGAGTGTTTATAGTGGCGCCATCTTGCATTGGCTCATGGTGTCCTCCCGGAGCTCATCTTTAATCCTAGAATCTAGAGTCCGGGTTGATAGGTGATCTTCTGGACAGCATGAGGGTAGTTTTAAGCCACTCGGCGGCTGCTGAAAAATCCCAGCTTGGTGGCACCGGGCAGGGATTGAACTCGCGTCCTCCTGAACGCGGCGCCGTCACTCTGTCGACTCAGCCACCGCCTCACGTATGCTTCAAATCATCTATACAATTTGTCTTCTGTTAATTCACTGAACAGCAAACACCATTCGCTATTCTACATTAATCACGGTACATAATTTCCACACTCTTCAGCCAGTACAACTCTTTACATCGCTCACTTAGATATATACTTCAAACCGTAAATTTTGTTTGTCTGACACTAAATCACTGAATAATAAACCCCATTTCCAGTTAAATACAACTTTCAATAAGCAATGTTTGCTCTCTTATACTTTTAACTTCATATACTTATCATTTCAACCTTTCGCATAAACTTCACATCATCTATACTGTTAGCCTTCCATTACATCACCGAACATTATAAATCCGTTCCGTACAACCTTCCTCCCCATACATACACTTAACCCCTTATATTATTAAATTTTCACACACAGGTACTTCATATCATCTATACTGTTTACCTTCCACATAAACCAAACATTAAAAACCCTACTAGCCGTTCAGCCATCCTCCCAACATAAACACTTACTCCTTTTACTGATTATTTTTTACATATACCTCAAATCATCTATACAGTTTACCTTCCACATAAACCAAACATTAAAAACCCTATTAGCCGTCCAGCCATCTTCCCAATATACTCACTTAACTCCTTATACAGATCAATAGGCGTACCTAACAATACCATAGCCGATCCAGGATTCAGGACGTTTTCCAAGTTAAAGAAGGTAATGTTGTACTTGTATTTCGTAAAGAATCCTTATAACCAAAAACTAACTAAATTATGAGTATTCTTTTTCTTGAACACAACATTCAATAAATAACAGAACAATAATATGAAAATACGTATAGCTACCGTTGCCAGATTGTCGTACTCAGGGCATAGTATTTAACGGTTTTTGACGCCTAGCTATTGCCAAGAAACATCACGATCTTACTCTTTTAACGATAACTATAAATTAGTTTCGTTTTGGGGGCAGGAAGTCGGGAAATATAATCAATCGGCTGAGTATGACAATCTGGCAATAATCTGTGGCCGAGGCAGCAGCAGCCTGCCATATTGCGGGTGTCAGATACCTAAAAAAGCATACTTTTACTGCGCAAAGCAGGTGATGTCACTTATTGTGACTTCGTGAGCTTTAATATCTATCTATTTGTGTATATTTCATGGTGGCAAAACTTAAATTACTTGTTTAATTTTTGCTAGTGACACGAATTTGTGACTGTTTATCACAATAGAATTTTACTCTAATAAGTGAATCAGACTCCACAGAAATGTTACCAGTGTGTGTATGAATGAATACAAAGATAAGCACATACTTTCCTTTAACTCCAGGATATCTCGTGGATCATTAATAAATAAAAACAAAATATCCGGCTAAGCTACTCTTTAGCTATTACCTTTAATGGCGCCCAAAAAACAGTCCCTCCGCCAAGTTTGTACCCCACATTTGTTAATGTTAGGTGCGCCTATTTTCACATATACTTCAAATCATCTATACAGTTTGCCTTGCACTTAATCAATTAGCATTACAAACCCCACCAGCCGCTCAGCCTCCCCCGCTCCCCACACTCCCGGCCATCCTTCAAATCCCGGCCCTCCGCCCCGGCCCACACTGCGATATAATTAGTGAAGGAAAAGAACAAAGGCCTGGCTTTTGCTCTCGAGGATAATGACGATTGGGAGGAAGGATTTTACAGCTGATTACTCAGAATAAATATGGATACTCTCTCTCTCTCTCTCTCTCTCTCTCTCTCTCTCTCTCTCTCTCTCTCTCTCTCTCTCTCTCTCTCTCTCTCTCTCTCTCTCTCTCTCTCTCTCTCTCTCTCTCTCTCTCTCTCTCTCTCTCTCTCTCTCTCTCTCTCTCTCTCTCTCTCTCTCTCTCTCTGCCACCTTATAATGTTTCTATCCTCTCACCACTTTTTTCTTCTTTTTTCTTTCTCTCAATTTTTTTTCTTGTCTCAAGCAAAGATTTTTTTCTCCATCATTTCCTCTATTTTTTTTTCTTCTTTTCCTCCTCGTTCTTCCTTCTTCTCTTCCTTTCCTCTGTTCATTCTTCAGTCAAGAGGAAATAATTTTTTCATCACTTTCTTCTTCCTTCATTTTTTTAGGTAAGGTTTTTTTTTCTGTTTCCTTTTCTTTCTCTTTTTTCTTGCTCAGTTTTCTTCAGGTCTTTGTTTTCCTCTTTCCTCAGTGTGTGCATTGCTCTCCTCTTCCTCGTCTTTCCTTAGGCAGAGAAGGAGTGTGTGTGTGTGTGTGTGTGTGTGTGTGTGTGTGTGTGTGTGTGTGTGTGTGTGTGTGTTGTTTTTGTTGCCCCTTAACCAGCTAACTTGATTCATTTACATATGTTTTCTTCCTTTTCCCTCTTCATTTCTTCTTCTATATTTTCTTTTTTTCTTCTTGATCTTTTTTTTTCTTCTTCACTTCCTTTCGCTTTCTATTTTCGTTATTGATATTGTTGTTGTTGTTGTTTACGGTATGTTGCTGTTACTGCTGACCTTATTACTACGACATCACACATCATAATCATCATCATCATCATCGTCATCATCATCGTCGTCATCGTCATCACCATCACCGTCGCGGTCGTCACTGTCATCAACACGTTTGTCGTTATTAAATGTTCCGGAAAGCCAAACAATAACAGACGGTTCCATTATTAAACGGCCTTGGCGGACGAGAGAGAGAGAGAGAGAGAGAGTGCGTGTTATAGGCATGGAATGTAATAAAAAGGAGGGAAATGTATCGTCTAACAGAAGAAAAAATGGGAAGGGGAAGGAAGCAAGCAAAAGAGGAAGGGAAGGAAGGGGAAGAAATGGGGAGAGGAAGGTTGGGATTGGGGAAGAGGGAAGGTGAATGTAATTCGTGGTTAAGGGAAGGAGTGAAGGAATACAAATTGATGGAAAGCAGCTGATTCCTTTTCGTCTATACTTATGCATTTATTCTTCCACTGTATTACCTTCACCTCTGCTGTCCTATTTCTTCTTCATCTTATACTTGATTATCTTTCTTATATCATCGTTGTTGTCTTACTCTTTTTCATTTTACTCATTCCCATTTTTTTGTCATCAGCCTTGTCATACTTTTCATTAAATGTTTCGGAAAGCCCAACAATAACAGACGGTTGTTCGTCTTCTTCCTCTTTTTTATCTTTATTCGGTTTCATCTTCATTGATGCCATTCTCTTCTTTACCATCTTCCTCCTCTTTCGTATCTTTAAATTTGGAATTACCATCTTTCTCACCTTTCTTATTTTTCTCTTTCTAAGGTCTGTCGATGATATGCTCTTCTTTTCATCTTTCCATTCTTCTTCATCCTTTTTATCCTTGCCATCCTCTTCTTTCTCACCTTCCTCCTTTTCCTCATCCTCATCCTCTTCTTTCTAGTATTCCTGTTCCTCCCTTATTTATTATACTCTTCTTTTTCATTTTCATCTCCATCGTCTTCATCCTTATCAGTCTCTTCTTTCTCTGCTGCTCCCTCCCTGTTTCTCTTCTCTTTTTGTTTTTTTTTTTGTATTCTTTTCATCGTCTTCTCCCTCATCTTCATGCTTCTCATCCTCTTCTTTCATCCCTTCATCCTCTTCCTCATCCATATGCTCGTGTGTTTCTTTCCTGCCCTCCTCCTCCGCCTCTCTCTCCCTCTCTCATCCTCCGCCTCTCTCTCCCTCTCTCATTATCATAATCATCACCGTCGCTTTCAATGTTTGTCGTCTTTATAATTACTAGGCAACGTCTTTCTCAAATTTCAATAATATCTCGAACTCCTTCCTTCCTTCCTTCCTTCCTTCCTTCCTTGGTTTTCTCTTCTCCTTTGTCATCACCGCCATTATCATTAATTATTGCTCGTCTCTCCGTTTATGCAGCAAAATATTTTCTTAAGTGGTGACTTTTGTATATAATGAATTTCACTCTCTCTCTCTCTCTCTCTCTCTCTCTCTCTCTCTCTCTCTCTCTCTCTCTCTCTCTCTCTCTCTCTCTCTCTCTCTCTCTCTCTCTCTCTCTCTCTCTCTCTCTCTCTCTCTCTCTCTCTCTCTCTCTCTCTCTCTCTCTCTCTCTCTCTCTCTCTCTCTCTCTCTCTCTCTCTCTCTCTCTCTCTCTCTCTCTCTCTCTCCATCCTTATCGTCATGATCAGTTATACTTTTGTCTACATTATTGTTCTATTGAAACAAGTATTTCCGTAACAGTGATTTCTATATTTAGAGATTTTTATTCTATTTTATCACTTCCTTCTTTTTCTTCATCATCATCACCATCAATATCATCAGTTGCCTTCTTTTTTTACGTTTATAAAAAAAAATCTTCCCAAAACAGTGACAAATATGTGGTTTTCATCATTATTATCATCATCGCCATCACCATCATCATCAACCTATACTTCATGATCCTTCTTTCTTTTTCTTCTCTTGCTTCTCTTTCGCTTCTGATCATAACTCACATTATTTTTACACGTTTATTCCTCCTGTATTTTACTTCTTTCCTTATTCTTCTCTTTACTCTTTCTTCTCTGTCTCTTCTCTTCCTGCCTTCGTTTTCCTTACCCGTGACCTCGTAAACTTTCTTCCCCTCGTCCTTTACCATCTTTTCCTAATCCTTCCTTTATCTATTGTTTCTTTCTTCCTTGTTTATGTTTTCCTTTACTCCAGATCAAACTCTTCCCTCCTCGCCTGATCTTCCTTTGTTTATTTTCTTTCGCAATCCAACTCTTTATTCTTTCCTTCTCCTCCCTCTCTTTTTACACTTGTTTTTTCCTTCACTCGATTTAACTTTTCTGTTCTCCGCCTTTCCCTTCCTCCGTGTATTCCTTCACTCTCTTCGCTTATGTTTGTAACCCTTCACGTCTCCTTTCTTCCCTCTCCCTCCGTTCTCATTTTTCTCTCCCTTGACCTCTATTCTCCTCCACTCTTATCTTTCTAATCTCCTTTGGTCATCAGATTTTTTATTCCTTGCTCTGCCCTACTTTGTTGTCTTCATTTTCCTCTTTCCTCCACCTAATTCTCTTTTTCCTCCCATATCTCCCTTTCTCTCTCCTTCACCTGCTTCCATGTTTTGACGTTCTTCCCTTCCTTCACTTACTTCGATGCCCTTCTTTTCTTCCCTTTCTCCATTTTGCCCCCCTTCCCTTTACTCTCTCACCTCCTCCTCCTCCTCCATCTTAGTGTTCTCCTCTATTCTCCCTGTTTCACATCCTTCACTTCCCCCTTTCTTCCTTGTCTCCCTCTTTTTCCCTCCCTCCCTTCCTCTTTTCCTTCCATCACTCCTCTTCCCTGTCTTTAACTCCGGCCTTAAATTATCTCCTTTCCTTCTTTCCTTCGCAGTATCCCTTTCTTTCTCAACTCTCCATTTCTTCCTTGATAATTTTTCTTCCCTTCTTTCCTTCTTTCCCTGCTCTTCCCTTTCCTTCCTTCTGCCTCTCTCCCTCCACTCATTTCAAAGGATCCCTTTCTTTCCTCCCTTCCCTCCCTTTCCTTACATCCGCTGCCCCTCCCTTCCCTTTCCTTCCCTGCCCCCTTCCTCCTGCCAGCCTCTTCACCTCGTTCCTTAACCTTCCCTTCTTTCCTTGCTCTTCCTTCCCTTCCTTCCCTTCTTCCTTCCCCTCCATTACCTTCCCTTCCACCCCCTCCCTGCCCATCCTTTCCCTTCCCTGTCCCCTTTCCACCTGCCAACCTCTTCACCTCTTTTCCTGAACCCTTGATCCCTTTCCCTTCTTTCCCCTTCTATCCCCTTCCTTCCCTTCCCTTCCCTCGTCCCCCGTCAACCCGTTCAGTCATTCCAGTCCTTCACAGGGGCAGCAGAACGGGTCGTTTTTCCGCCTCCGAGACACAAGCCACTGCTCCTTAAAAATGCAAAACAGAATAACAATTTTGACGCTGGGGATTAAAAGGACCCTCCGACTTCTTTAACCCTTTCGGTTCTCAGAGAATCGAGGTTTTAATTTTGCATGAAGGATAATTGTTGGGAGTGTTTGCTTTTATTTATTGTGTATATGGAAAAAAAATTGAGAAAGGCTAACATTTGTGTCCTTATTGCGATCAAGTTTAATCTACTTTGTAACTTTTTTTTATATCTCAGTGTGGCTCTGAGAAAAATAGGTTTTAATTATACATCAACGACACTGTTACGAAACATTCTTATTTTATTTATTCGATATATGAATAAATAGTTCAGACCAATATTTACGTTTTTATCACTACCAATTTCAATCATTGAAGAGTATTTGATAAAAAGTCGGCTTGTCTTGTTGAACGAAAATTACTGAAACCTGGCAAACTATTCTGATATTCCGGTTGTATTGGGAAGTACTGTCAATATGCTTCGTGACTTTATTATATGAAGATTAATCAGCCTCGGGTAAAGTTCGTGTGAAGTATGAGATAAAACGTAGACTGCTCATTATGAACAATAATAACTGACACGTGATGAACGCATCGGGCAATGTTTCAGATGAGCAATTGTTAAAAATGTTTCGTTCCCTCCAGTATGTTTTATACAGTTATCGTATACGTTTATCTAATCACGTCTTCTGTCTCATATTTTTTTCATCTCCCTATTCTTTTTTTTTCATTCATCTTCTTCGAAAACACAATATCATACCATTAAACGCGACACAGTAAGTTCCTTTAAAACGCTGATATAAAAAGGAAAAAAATATGAAATCTCCGGACAAAAAAAAAAAAAACGGTAAATATTTTGGAGAAACATGGCGACAATAAAACCTCCTGAACACAACAATTACATCCTGTGAAAACAACAACAACAACAACAACAACAAATATTTATATATACACACCGAAACACCAAACACACAACTACAAAAACACTCGCAAACAAATTTCTCTCTCTCTCTCTCTCTCTCTCTCTCTCTCTCTCTCTCTCTCTCTCTCTCTCTCTCTCTCTCTCTCTCTCTCTCTCTCTCTCTCTCTCTCTCTCTCTCTCTCTCTCTCTCTCTCTCTCTCTCTCTCTCTCTCTCTCTCTCTCTCTCTCTCTCATTTCTTACTCTTTCATTTCTTTCTTCACCTCCATTCCCTTGTTTTTTATCTCCTTTTGTTCCCTATCTTTTTTTTACTTTTTATTGCACAACCTTCAATACCACTCTCCTCCTCCTCCTCCTCCTCCTCCTCGTTCTCTCCCCTCCTCCTCCTCCTCCTCCTCCTCCTCCCTGACACACCCCTCCGATAAGACGTAAATCAGGAGGAGTCATTATAAGCGCCAGACAGCCGGGCCAGCTGGGCGGGAGGAGGCTGGGCGGGATAAAGCGGCTGTTTGCTAAGAAATAACTAAAATAGCTTTATATATTAAGAGTCCATTGCAGGGACAAACACTATTAGGCGAACAGACGGAGAGAGAGATGCATAGATAGGTAGGCTGACAGGTAGGTAGGCAGATAGGTAGAAGAGTAGGTAGGGAGAGAGGTAGAGAAGTAGTTGATTTGGTGGGTATATATAATTATATGAAAAAAAAAAAAAAAGAGGAAGAGGATTAGACACTGAAACAAGCGAGAACAACAACTGAGAAGTAACAAAACTTGAGACCCTGAAACTTATTCCTGCAGACGTGAAAAAAGGATACTAATGGAACTACGTAAGCAATAAGACAGAAAAAAAAACAGTGAAAGAGGATTAAACACAAAAAATTTACGAGAAAAAAGGAGAAAAGTAACAACTCACACAGTAACACTACTTATTAATAACCACTACTTATTAATAAAGCCATAAAAAAAAGAACTTACTACTTCTGGCTTAAGCATTAAAGCGTCAAGCCGTTGGTAACACCAACCCAAGACTAACACCCCAAAGCTACTCGTGTTCCGCCAAGGCCGTGAGAGTTAGGAGGCGGGAGGAAAGGAACAGCTGTGCTTCCTCTACCATTAGGATTATTCAAAGAAGAACGTGGCGAGTAAATTGCTGCTTAATGGTAATGAGCTTGGGGGAGAAAATACACCATAAAAAGTTAATTTCCAAGGTCTTGAGGTTCTTGAAGTCTTGAAGCATTGAATACTAAGACCATGACTTAAATGTCGATGCCTGTTAAGTCTTTTTTTTTTTATTTTTACAGCAAAGGGAAAAAAACAACAAAAAAAAAAGGTCAAGGTTGTGAGAAGGATAATTATAATAGATGTAAGGAGAGGACAGCCTGCACGTATCACCTCCCTCCGCCGCCTCTACTGTTATGTTATTTGAAGGAAAACTAGACGTGTGAATTGTGGCTCTAATAATAATGAGCTTAGGACAGTAAATACAAGAAACAAACTTAATTTCCGAGGCCTTGAGGTTTGCAGAGGGTGTGAGAGAGTTGCGTGAGGCGGAAAGAAGAGAAGGCTGTGCTACATACCTTTGTCACTCTGGTTATTGCAGGCAAAGGGGACGTACCTCTGATCGTCTGGATATGGAAAAATACACGAAAGTTAATACACGGGATGTGGTGGTCAGTCAGGCTTGAAAGTGGGTTGAGTTGGGGGAAGGGAAGAAAAATGTGCTATATAACATTAAAGGTGTTAAAGACGAACTAGAGGTATCTTGTAGCTGAAATCAATAATAACACAAAATAATTTCAAACATCTTGAAAGAGTTAAATACAGTAAGGTGTGGACGGATTCACAAACTAACCGCTCGCTATCATCGATACACGCATGCTAATAGTTCAAATATGGATGTCTTACTTGCAGTTTCAAATATCTATGTAATAAGTTAGGTATCGATCTCTGCACACACACACACACACACACACACACACACACACACACACACACACACACACACACACACACACACTTTATGAATTGATGCACGGTGAAAGACTATTTTGATCGTAATCTAATTACTGATATATATGAATTTTAACGAAACATAAGCCTCAGAATACACCTAAATGTGATTTATTATACAAAAAAAACCTGCTTGTGTTCGCTTCGCTCGCCACATTATTGTGAACAGTCATCCCCCCGGTCATAATAAGAAATCTACGCCACTGGGTGCAAAGGAAAAAAAAAAAAAAAGTGCACGGAAAAGTGGTGGACGGGAAAACAAATATCAAACAAAGAAATACTTATGCAAAGAAAAGTAAACCAGAGAAAAGTAACGGAAAAAAGGAGTAGTGTAAAAAAAAAGGTGGAATAAAGAAGTAGAAGAAAAAAAAGAAAAGTTAAGTAAAGAGAAGTGGTGGAAAGTACAACAAAGAAAGGAAATGTAGAAAAGCAAGAAGTGTTGAAAGAAAAAATATAACTGGTGTAACTGAAAACACAATGTATGACTTACTCTCTACAAGGAAAGAAGGATCAAAATCGCTGCCTGTGCCAACACTGCCGACCTTTTATCCTCCTTTCCTGTACACTTTTTTACATCAAGGGGAGGAAAGGAAGGGGGGGGGGGGGGGGAAGGGGGGGTAGCGGCATCTGGCAGGTACTTTTCATCTGTTCTCCTGTAGACCTACCCTTGTTCTACTTCCTTTGCCAGAAAAGAACAAGGAGATTAAAGCATGCTATAAAAAGTACAGAAGTAATTAGACTGTTGAGTAACCGTTGTCGGTAACAGATAGTACTGAATAACAGCGAATAATAAAGAATATTGTACCGTTACTGAAGAAGTTAGAAATATATTCTTTATGTAGAGCAGATATAATTAACTAGGCAGCTAACACGGAAACCGCTCTCAGTAACATCCTTCTGACGGAAACAAAGAAACAAGTAAAGTAGATAAGTAAAGAGAGACGGCTTACTGGTGCTCCGACGAGCGGAAGGCTTGTTGTTCAATCGCGCGGCGGAGTAATTAGGCTGTTAATTAATTAATGCTGGACACGAGGCCTAAACGGTTCTCAGTAACGGCCATCAAATGAGAATAATCGAACACACAGGAAATTATCTGACGAATAAATATTTCGTTGTCTAAATGGGAGTAGAGTAATTTGGCAGTTACTGAAGTGGTGTTGTAGAGGGGTTATTATCATTATTATCATTACCATCATTATCATTTTTTTTTACAGCAGAGGAGACAGTGCAAGGGCGTAAAAAAAAACAATAATGAAAAAAAAAGCCCGCTACTTACTGCTCCTGAATAGAGTGGCCTAAAAGAGAAATCAATTTCGGGAGGAGAGGTGTCCTGATACCTTCCTCTTGAAAGAGTTCAAGTCGTAGGCAGGATGGAATACAGAAGGGGAAGATCGTTCCAGAATTTACCTGCGTGAGGGATGGAAGAGTGAAGATGCTGGTTAGCTCTTGCATAAGAGGTTTGGACAGTATAGGGATGAGCTTGATCAGAAAGTCGTGTGAGGCGAGGCGGTAGGAGGAGGGGAGGCATACAGTTAGCAAGTTCAGAAGAGCAGTCAGCGTGAAAATATCGATAGAAGATAGAAAGAGAGGCAACGTCGGGACGGAATTTAAGAGGTAGAAGACTATCAGTAAGAGGAGGAGAGCTGATGAGACGAAGAGCCTTAGACTCCACTCTGTCCAGAAAAGCTGTGTGAGTGGAGCCCCCCCACACGTGAGATGCATACTCCATACGAGGGCGGACAAGGCCCCTATATATGGATAGCAGCTCTGCGGGGGAGAAGAACTGGCGGAGACGAAACAGAACGCCCAATCTCGAGGGAGCTAATTTAGTGAGAGAGGAGATGTAAGGCTTCCAGTTAAGATTTTGAGTTAAGGATAGATCAAGGATATCTAGTGTTGAAGAGGGTGACAGCTGAGTGTTGTCGAAGAATAGGGGATAGGTGTTTGGAAGATTGTGTCGAGGTGGAGAAATTGAGTTTTTGAGGCATTGAAGGACACAAGGGTCTTTGGAGGGCTTCAGCACCCTCCTCACTTCCCATATATACCTCACCGAGAGTGGCTTGCGCCCGTTCGGTAGGTGTCTTCCTACCTATTCCAGCTACTCTTAGCCGTTACTATACCACTGAATGATATACTATTCCTAACGTTGAGTTGTATAGAAGTAATGGCTGAAGATGATGATGATGATGATGATGATGATGATGATATTTGCTCTGCGACGCCCCTTAATTTTACTTTTTTTTTTCATTCCCGTTGAAACAATACAAAGAGTTCTCAGTAATAAACTATAATAAAAATAGAAAATGGAAAAACTAAACTTCCAGAAACATACCAAAAAAAATCGGCAACCGTCACCACGGGGCTTTTTGTTTCTTCTTTTTTCCTTTGAGCTGCCTCCACCACAGTGTATAAAAATAGGTAGTCGAATGCCATTACTGACTGAGGAAAAGTGAGGCAATTACTGACTCATTCTAACTAAGTGGCGTTCAAGAGGAGAGATAAGGCGCTCACAATAACATGCGTCTAACGATAACAAACAAAGTATAATACATATATAAAAGTGGTGCCCCATTACAAAGGTGGATTAAAAGTTTGTTGTTGAAAGGGAAGCAAGGCAGATAGACAGTCCATTAAGTAACGAGGAGGAGAGGAGGAACACAAATTGCTCCAGTAAAAGGTCTCAATTAAAATAAATGATCCGGACAGAAAGAAAAGAAAACTTATCAAACAGGAAAATAGACAACGGAACAGAAAATGAAAAAAAGAAAACTGAACCATGTAAGGATAAAATGAAGTATATTACGTTGAACATAGGAAGAATATAAAAAAGCAAGAACGAAATGAAGGAAGGATAAACAAAAACAAAAACAAACGGTGCCATATTAAACAAAATGAAGCAAAGGAAAGAGAAAGCAGAACAAAAATGACTAAGAAACAGAAGAAAAGAGAAAAGAAACAAAATAAAGAACATGGATGAATCGAAACAAGATGAGAAAGAAAAAACATAGATCTAGAAACAAATTAAAGAAAACAATGAAAAACCGAAACAAAAGTAAAAAGTAAAGGAATGTGAATAAATAATTAAGAAACAACAACAGCAAAAAGACGAAACAAAGACCGTGAGAAAACAGAAAATGAAAAATGAGACACGAAGAGCTGAAGGTAACAGAAGCTTGGGTTATGAAAGACTAGGCTATTTTGTACGCTGAGAGAGAGAGAGAGAGAGAGAGAGAGAGAGAGAGAGTGTGTGTGTGTGTGTGTGTCAAAGGCTGGTCCGATGAATCATTGTGCACAGAAAGATTCGCGAAAAAGATTTGAACACAAAGTCTCGGAGCGAGAAATATTGCAAGTCCATCTGCATACGGCGGCGAGGAGGAGGAGGAGGAGGAGGAGGAGGAGGAAGGGGGGAAGGAGAAAGAAGAGGAGGGGGACGGGAGAGGAAGTGAAAGGTCGTTGGAGGACGGGGAGCGGGAGAGGGAGGAAGACACAAGTGAAGGAAAAGTGCAACCAACTGGATAAGGATGAAGGAGGAGGAGGAGAAAGAGAAGGAGGAGGAGGAGGAGGAGGAGGAGGAGGAGGAGGAGAAGGAGGAGGAGGAGGAGAAGGAGGAGGGAGATGAATATGAGAACGGTAATGAGCCGAAACGATAAATAGGAAGTAAAAAAATGAGTATAAGAAGGGGAAGGAAGAAAAGGAAAGAAAAAAAATACTAGGAGAAAAGCGAAAGGAAAAAAAAATTAGAGATAAGGTGACAGGTGAAAGATAAAATACGGCACCATCATCAACTTCAGTGGGCTTAAAATACGCAGCCACCACCACCATCATCACCATCACCGAAATCACTGCCACTACCATAATCACCACTAAAACTCCCTCATCACCATCTGTGTTCACCTCCACCACCACCCAATCAAACCTATCATCACCATCACATACAATACAACATACAATAGAAACAAATGCAATAGAAAAAAAATTCAATGAAAATTTTTAAAATAACAAAAATCCGAATTCCACAAAATAACATATGCAATATCAACAATATCATCACAAAATAAAACTAATATTATCATAATGCATTCAAGAGAAACACAAAATTTGAACAAAAATACAAATAATAGAAGGGAATATTAAAAAAACAAAACAAAAACGAAATCGAAAAAAAAAATCCAAATAAATCATAAAATAAAAAGAGTAAATAAAAACAACATCGAAATCACAAACTAAAACTAAAACGAAAACTTCCGTCTCTCACAAAACTCTTCACAGGTCACGAGTTGCATTTTCACATACTCGACCCCCCTCCACCCCTCCATCTTACCTATACCTTGCTCGCTCTCTCTCTACCTGTCCAATTAGCGACGTCCCAACACATGTTTCGGCGCGGCTCACTTGCCCAAATACACACACAGATGGACACACGGCGGGAAACATGGCGAAGAAAATGGAACGAACAAAGAAAAGTGTGTAGTGGGAAAGACACCCGGTGGACACAGGCCGGGAGACAGATTGATGGATAGATAGATATGGGAAGAGAAACAGGCAGATTAATAGAGAGACAGACAGACACATGCAGATATAGAAAAGATATACCGTTGAATGGAGTTAATGAATATAAATGAACGCGAACGCTACACTGAAAAAGATATATATATATATATATATATATATATATATATATATATATATATATATATATATATATATATATATATATATATATATATATATATATATATATATATATATATATATATATATATATATATATATATATATATATATATATATATATATATATATATATATATATATATATATATATATATATATATATATATATATATATATATATATATATATATATATATATATATATATATATATATATATATATATATATATATATAGACTGAATTTCATGACACATTTTGTTTTCTTGCTTTTATTCAATATATTTTTTCTTTATATTCTCCTGTTGTTTCCATCTCCGTTGGGCGTTATGATTTTATGATGCGTTTTTTTTTCTGTTGCTATTTTTCGCGCTCCTGTTCTCATTTATGTCCTGTTTCTTGTTCTTCCTATTGGTGTTACTGATGTTGTTGTTGTAGTTGTTGTTGTTGTTGTTGTTGTTGTTGTTGTTGTTGTTGTTGTTGTTGTTGTTGTTGTTGTTGTTGTTGCTGCTTTTGCTACGAATGTCTGTTTTCCTAAGTGTTCCTTATTTATTGTTTCATTTTATATTTCCTTAAATTTTGTCTATAGTTTTTTTTTTGTTGTTGTTGTTGTTGGTGGTGGTGGTGGTGTCGGTGGTTTTGTTAGTGTTGTTGTTGGCGATTACTTTAACCTTTATCTCTCCATCTTCCTCTTCTTTCAATAACTGCCTCTTTTCCTCGTTTCCTGCTCATGTTCTATATTCCTCACTTCATTCTCCCCTGTCATTCCATTTTAATCCTCCTGTGTCTCAGGGATGATAATCAGAACAAATGGAAACACTCAAACAATACTGAGAGACTATCACGAAGCAGTCTCGTTCCAACATCCTGCACGAAAGTTTTTCTTTCCCACTGAGTAGTTTTGTGTGTGGAAGAAAACAAACTCATATTAAAGATCGCTAAAGAGGAAAAGAAATATGAAAATGAGACGTGCATGTGTTGACATTAGAGAGAGAGAGAGAGAGAGAGAGAGAAACTGCGTCGAATTCCTTGAGAAACGAAATATGGCCTACTATATTAGTTCTTTGAATTACTATTGCATGAATTTCTCTCTCTCTCTCTCTCTCTCGCTCTCTCTCTCAGCAATCCGCTTTTTTTCTTGATTATCTTTCTTTTCGCCAGAACTTTCTTTTTCTTTATAGCCATTTCCTCAACCTTCATTAATATTATTAACCCATTTGCATTTCTCAGTTTTTTCCCTTTTATCTTTTTTTTTTCACTTTGCTATTCATAATTCATCGTATTTTCTTTATTATTTTTTTATAAGATTCACGATTTATATTCATACACATCATCATCATCATCATCATATTTTTTCAGTCTTTCTTTACATCACAGAAAAAAATAGAGGCGAATAAATACACTTTCAAGTCGTCTCCGCCAGTTCTTCTCCTTCGCGCAGTTGCTATCCATATACAGGGGCCTTGTCCGCCCTCGTATGGAGTATGCATCTCACGTGTGGGGGGGCTCTACTCACACAGCTCTTCTGGACAGAGTGGAGTCTAAGGCTCTTCGTCTCATCAGCTCTCCTACTCCCACTGATAGTCTTCTACCTCTTAAATTCCGTCGCGATGTTGCCTCTGTTTCTATCTTCTATCGATATTTCCACGCTGACTGCTCTTCTGAACTTGCTAACTGCATGCCTCCCCCCCTCCCGCGGCCCCGCTGCACACGACTTTCTACTTATGCTCATCCCTATACTGTCCAAACCCCTTATGCAAGAGTTAACCAGCATCTTCACTCTTTCATCCCTCACGCTGGTAAACTCTGGAACAATCTTCCTTCATCTGTATTTCCTCCTGCCTACGACTTGAACTCTTTCAAGAGAAGGGTATCAGGGCACCTCTCCTCCCGAAATTGACCTCTCTTTCGGCCACCTCTTCTGATTCTTTTTTAGGAGCAGCGAGTAGCGGGCTTTTTTTTTTATTATTGTTTCCTTTTTCTGTGCCCTTGAGCTGTCTCCTTAGTTGAAAAAAAAAAAACTTTCTTCCTTTACTTCCTCTCCTTTTCAAATAATTTCCGATTATCATGCATTTGTCTTGCTATTTTTTCTTCCCTTCATGCAAACTTGACTCAACTCTCTCTCTCTCTCTCTCTCTCTCTCTCTCTCTCTCTCTCTCTCTCTCTTTTCCTTTCGGCCAAAAAATTCGCTTCACATACATTCGTATCTTCCTCTCCTTTCTCTTTGTATTCATCATTTTTTTTTTACTTTTTTTATTTCCATTATTTTCTCTCTCGTGTTGTCCTTCTCATTCTTTCTTTTCATAATTTCCTCTTCCTTTTTGTCCTTCTCCTTGTTTTCCTTCATATCTTCCTGCAATTCTTCTTCCTTACTGTTTTCCATCTGCATCTTTTCTTTTGCCTCTTTTTCCTCTTCCTCCTTTTCCTCATAGTCCTCTTACTTTCTTGTTTCCTATTTTCTTTCTTCCTCTTCCACTTTCCTATTTAATTATATTTTTTTCTTCCTTTTTTCCTTTTTGTTTCTTTTTCATCTTTTTTTCTATTTCTTCTTTTTCTACTTCTTTATTCTCTCCGTTTTACTATTTTTATTATTACTATTTTGCCCTTTTTTTCCCTCCTCCTCCTCCTCTTCTTCCTCCTTTTTTGTTGCAAATATGAAGTCATTTTTATACATCCTTGTTACCGATTCAAGGGGGTGGAGGAGGAGGAGGAGGAGGAGGAGAGGAAACATGGTAATATGGACTAGCAGGCAGCAGAAAGCCTGTTGGCTTAACGAAAACACGATGAGGAGGAGGAAGAAGAGGAGAAGGAAAGGGCGGGAAAAAACATGTGTATAGAGTAAAAAGATAAAGGAGGAGGAGGATTTACAGGAGGAGGAGGAGGAGGAGGAGGAGGAGGAGGGAAAGGAGAGAAGATGAAGGCGGGGCCAAAAAAAAGTAAAGGTGGGAAAAAAAGGAAAGGGGGGAATATTTAGAGGAAAGTTGGCGGAGAAAATGAGGAAGGGCAAATGGGAGAAAAATAGCGAAAACACGATGAGGAGGAGGAAGAAGAGAAGGAGAAGTAAAGGGCGGGAAAAACATGTGTATAGAGTAAAAATATAAATATATACAAAAAAAAAGTTATTTTTGGGAAGTGACAGTAGAGAAGAATAAAGAAAGGAAGGAAATGAATATATGAAGCAATGAAGGAAGGAGGGAGGAATCTACACCCACACAAAAAGGGGAGATGGAGAAATGTAATGAAACTGAATGTAAAAGGGACTGTACAATCATGTGATGAACAGCGTGAGAGAAAAGGAGAGGACGGAAGAGGAACAGCATGAAGACATGAGACGGAATAAAACAAAAGAATCTGGATCTGGATCTGGATACATGATGCGCAGGGCACCCGCACAGGTGCATAACACGCATATTTGTGTTAGCTGTTGGGGGGACGGGGGAGCCAAGTGTGCAGGGGAGGGAAGTGGATCAAGTGTAATTGTTAGTGTTGGTGTGTTGTGATGACAAGTGAGTGTGTATTTGTTTTTTGAATGAGTCTATTGTACCGCAGTATAAAATCTGTTGAAGGAGGCTGTTCCAGTCACGTATGGTGTGTGGAAAGTATGAGTGCTTGTATGCGTCAGTGTTAGTGACATATGTTTGGTATTTATGAATGTGTGTGTAACGAGTACGTTGACTGTTTGCGTTGTGTAAGTATGTATGTGGGTCAATGTCAATGTGAGTGTTTATGATCTTGTACACAAGTGTAAGTCTGTGTGCTTGTCTGCGTATGTGAAGAGGTTCCATGATTATCTGTTGTTTGATCAGTGTTGTGATGCCAGGCGTTCAAGTGTAATTGTTTGTATAGACGCCTTGATTTGATTTGTTCTAACCTATCAATGTTTCTGTGTGTGTAAGGATCCCACACCGTGGAGCAGTATTCCAGTGTTGGTCTCACAAGTGTGTCATAAGCTGTGTGTTTAATGTCAGGTGTGCAGTTATGTAAATTCCTCCTCAGGAACCCCAGAGTTCGGTTGGCTGTGGCA